>NC_072732.1:153024774-153083037 GCF_026930045.1 Uloborus diversus | reverse complement strand
CAACTTGTGTGCATTCTAGCGCAAAATGTTATAGGCCAATCATTCTGAAATTAAAAGTTAAACAATATGGAGGGAGCCTGG
This sequence comes from Uloborus diversus, assembly GCF_026930045.1. Taxonomy (NCBI): domain Eukaryota; kingdom Metazoa; phylum Arthropoda; class Arachnida; order Araneae; family Uloboridae; genus Uloborus; species Uloborus diversus. Next base: position 153,082,956 of record NC_072732.1, on the reverse strand, counting down.
AAAAATTACAAGTGACTTTTCCAGGCCCCCTCCATATTGTTTAACTTTTATAACCACCACCCCTTGTTTAAAAAAGTATTGGGCCCCCTTCAGACTCTTGCCCGGGCCAACAGGTGTCCCTTCTCTCGCCCCCCCCCCCCCCTATGCACGCTCCTACACATTTTGAGGAAATATGTTGTTAACGATTTTAAAAAAAATTGTATTGATTACAGATAAAAATTGACTTTAGGAATGCACACCAGCAACAAGCTATGATGGCGACCATCTATGGACATCAGCTTCTAACTCTTCTATTTCTGGCAGAAATGACTTGAAAAAATTAAAGTGTACTTCAAAATATTAATAAAATATCCTTCAAGTTTGAACAAATTCTGATTATTTCTTCCCTGTTGAAAAAATTCAAGAAAAACACTAAAATTTCTGCCTCTTAAATTGGTTTCCCTCCTTAAAGATAGTTACACAATTTCATGAAAAAATAGCGACTGAAAAAAGTCGTGTTCGATTGAGCAAAAAATGATAACTGAAGTTATGCATGGATTTTATAGCTTATAAATGGCAGATATCTTCCAGCATTAGCTGCTTCAACAAAATTACAATATTGAAACGACTTTATTAAGAAGTTATACATATTCACAAACTAATAAAGGTAAGATTATTTTGATTATTTAATTAGCTATAATGCATAAATTCTCAAAGTAAACACTTTTCTTTTCAGAAATAAGAACTAAACATCAAAATAGAAACACCATACATTCTTTCAAAAATTAATTTTAAAAGAAATGCTTATATTTAATCTTTGTGAATATCAGTAATACTATCTCGAAAGTACGTAAAGTAAATATCCATAGTAAGGTAACGAATTTCTGAAAATTACAGCATATTCTCAGCTATTTACGGTGAATGAAGACCAAAAGGGGCCCCCGTGGCTCTGTGGTAGAAGCTTCGTTTTCTGAGCCGGAGGTCGTGGGTTCGATTCCCACTGGTGCCCTGGTGTTATTTCTTGCTCTTGTGTTGTAAATCTTTTCTGTGTGGGTCCGGAGGCAAGGCACTTGGCAAGCAGTCCTCTATGTATGTGAAGCTGTTTACCTTCTAAATAAATCTATCTCACCAAAAACAACCCTGTTGTTTTTGATGAGACAACCCCTGTTGGGTTTTGATTATCAACAGTCGGGGCACATTTCTTTCTGATTCAAGGAACCCCGTAAAATTTGAATGGGCTCCCTACTGTTGATCCTTCTATTCTGCTTTTGAATTTATGAATTCGTCTTATCTGTGTGCGGTTATAAAACTATTTCAACGGAGTAGTTATTCAGTAGTACTTAATACTTTCTAAACTACTGGGCGTATGCATTTGTCTTTTTAGTTTTTTTGGTTTTTACGCAGTCGGGTTTTTTGTTTTTATTTAATAATTTTTTTATTTTACACTTTTTAGTTAACTTTCATTGACTTAGTTATTATGATTATAAAACGGTACATTTCGCAACTTTGTCATTTCATTAATGGAGTTTGTTTGTATCGTGAGTTTTATTAAGTAACTTGCGGTGATCTAAACTACTGATAATTAGTCCCTCTAGGGACCTAACTCGGCTTAAAGCTAAATATGTGCTTGACCTTCGGCAAAAATGCGGGAACTAAAGTCAACCACAGCACAGCTATATAAACAGCCTGTATAAGTCATGATGATGCAAAATCGGAAACTCCCCCCCCCCCCCCGCAGTCAAATCTTTCTCAAAACTAAAAAAGCCTTTCAAGAAAACACGTCACGAAACTCAGTCCCTTGAATCAAAGCAAAAACATTTGCAACATGTTAGAGATGAAAATCGAATTAGTAGACTTTCTTTCTTTTGGTGCTTATTGCACGGGTTTATTTTGATGAGGACTACAATCTGAGTGTCTTGCCTTCGTTACGCATGATATATTTTTTTTATTACAGTACAAAATACATATAAAGAACACATGAAGGAATTTACATCAGAAAGAGGGGAAAGTACATCCGGAGCGAGTGTGTCTTGACCCACCGCCTCAAGTGGGAGAAGCAATCGCTTTAGGCCACTCGGCCATTGAAACCCAAATTAATAGACTTAGTAAACAAAAAAATTCAGGCAGCGAAAACTACCTGCATTTGTCACACGCAGGTAGCGTGCGACACAGTGTGCAACACCCAACGTGCGCCGATCCCGAACTGACAAAATGGCAACTGGTTTTTTCAAATGGTACTTTTGATTACTGTCATGTGTTTAGTGACACTCCCAAGGTTAAGACAAATCGATTGACGTAAGAATTACCAAAATTGCTCAAGGCGTTTAGTCTGTAGAACGCCCCATAGAAACGGACATACATACATACACTGGTGTGCAAAAATTAAGGACGAAGGCGAAAAATTAGCATATCAGCTGAACGAAGAGACAAAGCGGACAGAAAGACCAATCAGGAGATTAAGTAAGGTGATGTACGGTATCACATGCGCAGATATGCAGGCAGACGTAATGGGGGAGTGTCTGAGTAGTATAAAGCATGTTGTTGGTGTAAGATCAGTATTTCTGGCAAAGAGATTGCACGCCGTATAGCAGTTAAAATCACACCGAGTTGCTGCCTCAGCGAGAAATGGCGAATAATCAATCTGTTAGACTACATCTGGATTCTTTTACCCGAGGTCGAATCATTAGGAAGTTGGAGGAAGGCCGCAGTGTGACAAGTGTGGCTGCAGAGTTCGGAATTGTGCTCACAGCATCGTTTCACGACTTTGGAGACAATTTCAAACTACAGGAACAGCTATCCGGGGGTTCAGTAGTGGTCGTCCACAAGGAACCACACCCGCAGATGACTGGTATATTGTCTTACAGGCCAGAAGAAACAGGCGGCAGACAGCGCGAGAAATCTCTAGACACACGACACAGGCGACTGGACGACCGATATCGCGTTTTACCGTGGCCAGAAGACTGCACGGTGGTGGTCTGTTTGCACGACGCCCTATACGGTGTGTACCTCTAACGCCTGTCCATCGGAGAAGGCGTTCTCTGTGGTGCCGGGAACACTGGAATTGGAAAGACAATGAATGGGGACGAGTACTTTTTACACATGAGAGCAGATTCAGTCTGAGTAGCGATTCTCATCGCATACTCATCTGGAGAGAGCGGGGGAAGCCGCAATCATCCCTCGAACATCATTGAAAGGGACAGGTATGGAGGTCACGGTGTTCTCGTTTGGGGAGGCATCATGCTTGGTAGTCGTACAGACCTTCACATCTTCGACGCAGGTTCAGTCAACGGGACCCGTTATTGTAACGAGATTCTTCTTCCATATGTTAGTCTTTTTAGAGGCGCTATGGGTCCGCAGTTCCTTTTCATGGACGACAATGCACCATGTCATCGCACAGTAGCTGCCGAACAGCTCTTAGAAAGTGAGGATATTGAACGTATGGATCGGCACGATCTCCGGATCTCAATTCCATCGGGCATGTATGGGATTTTCTAGGCAGACGCTTGGCAGCTCGTACCTTACCACCAGTAACGATTCGGGAGCTTCGATTGACGCTACAAGACGAATAGGCAGCAATGCCTCAACAACTCATTGACACCCTCATTCTAAGCATGGGCAGACGCTGTGAAACCTGCCTAGCAGTCGGGGGAGATCATATCCCCTACTAAAGACCGGATGTTTCTTGCTGGACACCTATCACAGGGATGTTTCGGCCTTCAGTCGCATTGCGCTCCATGCTACTTTTTCAATAAAGCTTCTTTTTATCCCTCTGATTTCTCTTTTAGTAAGTGTTGCTTACATTACACATGTCCTTACGTATTGGGGATCTTACGGTATTAAATGTGTTGATTTGGAAAGCTTTTGTACAAAGTTATATTGAAAAAACCGTCTCGTCCTTAATTTTTGCACACCAGTGTAGACTGATAAACACATTACCCTCCTTTGCGTCGCGCCCGCGCAGTCGGGTAAAAAGAATCGGTAAACGGTAAGATTTTTACCTACAATTTCAATTTAAGATTCCGATTAGTACATTTTTGCGTTAACGCAAAACATTTACGCCATTACGTTCACGCCAACGCTAACGTAGCTGTTCCGAATGAAATAAAAGTTACTGAAAACTGTGTCAAAAACTAATTACTAATGTCAAAATAATGCATAACTAAAAGAAAAACAGTTCAATCTCTGCACCTGGAAAACAAATTATAATGAAAACACATTACGTCTGAAAATACATGTCGGTGCCAAACTATAGATAATGTTGCCATCAAGCAATCATGCTGCCAAAGTTTTCGCCAAACCTCCCACCAGTCACATGATGTATCCATGAACCAATTTTTTCATCAGCAAGTCTGGGAAAGCTCGGTCTACTCTTATAATTAGTCTATGTTGACTATTTTATCGTTTCTTCATTCCCCTGATATGACACAGTCTTACCAGTAAAACAGTTAAGTTACCGGATCGAGTTCAGCCTTGTCAGAATTAAACCTTTCCCTGTATGTTAAACATCACCAAAGCATATTATCAAATTATCGTGCCGTGGCGCGAGTTTCATTGTTAAAACACGCGGGTTACTCGATCATCGGCTGGTTTTTATGTGTGTATCTGGAAACTCTACTTCTTGCACACTTAGGGAAACATAATAGAAGGCCTTTTTTTGTGTGTGTGTGTGTATGTGTGTGTGTGTGTACTATTTCATTAACAAAATAAAGCGCACAGTTTTTTTAGCGATCTGTTTTTGTTAGTTCATATTTTGGAAATTCTTTGGATTTTTATATGCTTAAATGTTGTGCTTTCCTTTCTAACTGAATACTATTTCGTTCTGCATACTTGTTGCTATTTTACTTTTATGAGTAAGCTTGATTTTTAATCACGTCAAAGCGGTGTGTTTTGAGTTCTTTCAGTTAAAACAGAACATGAATGAAAGTAGCGATTGTTTCTCACAATTATTACTGACTCAGGCAACACCGGGTATTTTTGCTGGTAAATAAATGATGATCAAAAAATATTTTTGCTTTCCTCAATTTGTTGCTGATCCCCTAAAGCCATGGGTAATATAACTTTCATTGGAAAATGACAGCTAGAGCGTACCTTTTATGCGATAAACGTTACAAAGCAATTTGTCTCTTAAAGCAATTGTTCGACATAAAAATAAAAAAATATAAAAAACTCAATTCTGCATTAGTACCTATTGCCCAGTTTTCCGAATCGTCAGACAAAATGTACCGAATAAGACATTTGTTGGAAGTTCACAGTAACCTCCCGTTGGGGGCCCCTGAACACAGCAACGGGCCGTGGTGGCCTGATCGCTAAGACATCAGACTCGTGACCGTAGGTTCCTGGATTCGATCCCAGTTGGTTGAAGGTCCTCCGTCTTCATCAATGGTGAGTGGGGGACAGGAATTGCTCGGTTTCTGGTCTTTGGATCAAAAAACCAGAGCTGTCTTCAGGGTCCAATCCAAATGGTAAAACCACAAATGGTTGGTACGGGGGACCCTGGAGTGAAACGTATACACAGCAAAAATGACGACACAACAAGCTATTACGATTTTAAATGAGAATGCCCGCTAGGGTTCGGGAGTTGTCTAAGACAAGACAGGAAGCAAAAACTAGTATTGTTACACGTTTCTTTTGCAATTGTTTGTCAACGTGTCACGTTGAGTAACGTTTCTAAATAACGCTTTTGTAACGAATTTTAAATCAAAGTTTTAACACGTCTCATGAAAACGGAGACAATATGTTAAGCAGTAGCAACAAGATGAGACGTGGAGGAAACATTTCAATGTTATGTGGGAGTCTCTGGCTAATGAAGGCTAAAATTAGGTAAAAAAACAAGATCAATCCACTACGAAGGATATGATCTGTCCAAAGAGACGCAATCCTTGTCCTCAAGCCCGTCATTTAAGGGGTTCAATTGACCCCTCTTGGCTTTCAAAAATTAATGCATTTGCATAAAAGTAGGCGTGTTTCTGCTGTTCTTCCATAAATTGTACATTGAGTGTGTACCTTTTATGGGGATACCACTGGACCATCCCCTGGAAAAATTCGAAATGTTTGGCCAGCTTATCCATTATATGCAGAGTTGAAATCTTTTACCTCTTTCACCAACACCAGTTTCTGACATTTCCGCAAGGAACCGCATTCAAACTATAACTGTGATTAACAAATTTGTTCATATTTTTCAAATTTAGTAAATACAGTGAAATTCCATTACAGCGAACTTGAAAAAACCGCAAATTTTGATTGTTGTAACGAGAATTTCGTTGTTATGAAATTCACGTAATGCAATGATAATGAAATCGGGACTGAAAACGTATTTCGTCGAAAGGGATATTTCGTTGTATTGGTATTCGTTGTAGCGAGATTTCACTGTAGTTCATTTATATTTTCTTATTATTATTCATTTCTTTGATAATCTATTCTTTTCTTTATTTTCAAAAGAAAGTAGGCCGAAAGCGTAGAGGGAAAAAAATGGTGGATCTGACGTCATACGTTTTCAAAAGTACTTCTTCCGTGTCATCTTTGCTTCTCCACTCATCCGTTCTCCTCTTTATTCGATTCTGGTTGCATCGCATTTTATAATCGTAATCAATTTCTTTTGTTTTGAATTTTTCATAACAAACATTCGCTGTGCGACTTATTATTATTTAATTTTAAATCAAATTATATTTAAATTTATCATAGAGGAAAATGTCCTTGATTACAGTCATTTTAATTTATATTATTGCTGTTGTTTTTTGTTTCGCATATGTTGCAATGTGTAAGTAATGGTGAAATAATCCCACAAAAGATTATTTCTTCTGCAACTATTCCAAGTACATAGTTCTCTTTTATAGTTATTTTAAAATTTTCATCCTGACCAGAATCAGTGTGGTTATTCTAGGTTAAATCTTGCAATGAATGCTAAGGTTTTTTTTTTAATTCTGTATTTCCATTTAATTTTCCTTTCTTTTCTTTGATGAGGATGAAAATTACCATTATTTTTCAAACATGCATAAGAGGCTTGGGAAAAATTAAGTTTTTCGCTTTTCTCAATTAATTAAAATAGAAGATACAAGGGTTTTTATTTCAGCGAAAGTCCTGTGCTCAACGCATTTCAAACATGGAACTAAAGCACAAATAGTTACTAGAGACTATAAATGTCAAAGCTATTTTTCAAAGGAGCAAAACTTTCATTTTACACTACTCAAGAGTCCCTTAGCGCCTATAGCTGTGCAAGTTGATGCAAGTTAGTATAGAACCCAACAAAGGGGTGCTCTTCATTTTCTACGTGAAGGGGAGGAAGATTTTTCATTTTATTTTACATATTTGTAAAGTCTCTGATTCTTCCTGATAGGTGATTCAAACATTTGTGAATTATATATGCTTGTGAAGCAATCTTGGGAGGTTGGTAAGCATCATCAAACAGGGGGCATAGCCAGAGTTGGCAAGATTTTGATAGTTTTACTGTCATGTCAAAAAAAACGTTTTTGGCATGGTTTTTGACATTTAAAAACCTAAATTTTTGTCCAAAACCTGGCTGAAAACTGTTTCATAAATTTAGAATTTGTACACTCAAAAAAGTTTTTTGACTTCTAGATTTTAAAAGTGATGTACAGTGAAACCTGTGTAAGTTGACCACTCCCGGTGCAGTACTTTGGCGGTCAACTTAGACAGGTGGTCAACTTATAAAGGGCGGTAATAATTTTATTTTTTATTTTTTGTCATTTCTTGCACCATGTATTCATTTTTTGAGGAATTCAATCTTATTATTTCTATTCAACTCACTTTCATTGTTTAATATTATTGAAAGTGAACCAATAATTAAAAATACTATTCAAATAATTTTGTTGGTTTTTCCTTGTTTTTAACTATATTAGACACTTTAGTTTTAGAAATTCCATATATGTCAGCTAATATTCTCTGGCTTTTTCCATTTTCAGTTAATTTTAATATTTCATACTTTTTATTAATCTCAAGTTCATCTAACTTTCTTTTTGAAGCCTCTTTATGTAAAACTTATAGCACAAAGAGCAACAAGCTCGACTCTCCCAGTTCATAAAGGGAAAATCAAAATGTCCTATCTCTTAATCCCTTGCACCAGAAACATGTAACTTTACTTATTGGCAAGCCCAGATCTGCATACCCACAGTGCGAGAGGCCTGCGTCCTTAAATTGGCTAACGGCCCTCGAAATTGAAGAAAAATAGAAAAAAAAAAAAACTAGCGCTAAGACTTATTCATTTTACTAATAGACACTGCTGGCCACTAGGGAGGGGCCCTACATATTTTGTTGCAGGGGAATCAAAATGTATAGATCCGGGCCTGCTCTTTTTAGCACAATTCCTGTGTTGTCACAACATATTGCAACTGAAAGGAAAGACTTTGAACTTTTCTACTGACACCTATTTTCATTGAATAGAGTACAAAAATCTATCTCAAATAGAACAACAAATGAAAAACAAGTTTGGAGAATAAAGAGCAGCATTAAACTTTTGCTGCTCCTTTAGTAAGTAAAATACTGTTCTGTCATCAAAGCATTAAAAACATTCTTGGAAAGCTATGAAAATAATAATAATAATAATAATAATAAATAAATAAATAAAATAATTTGCTGAAGAAAGATAAAAAATAAACCAAGTGGTCAACTTACAAAGGGTTTTTCAAAATACTCCAAACTAAATCTGGCGAACATTAGTGGTCAAGATAGACAGGTGGTCAACTTACAAGGGTGGTCAACTTTACAGGTTTTACGTACTATAAAAAATCCCAAACATTATTTTGATTTATTAAGTTGTTTGCTCGAAGAAGAAATAAAGTTTAAAAGCTATCATAGGCGGCTGTTTCACCTAAAAAGTAAGAGGTCAGAGGAGAAGGGGGGGGGGAGGCATAAAAAAGGTGGGCAGTGGCATTAAAGTTTTTAAAATTTTTTTTTGCAAAATTGAGATATACTTTATTGGATTTTAACGTCATTGTTGATTAAATGATATTCTCAAAAATCATTACAAATAGCCACACAGTAGATTCTCTCTTTCCAGTTCACAGTTACATTTTAAATTTAATGAAAATAATAATGTTGAGAAAGAAATAAAACACACTGAGTAAGTCAATTCATCTTTGTTTAAACGCGCAAATTCATCAGTACTATAATTTTTTGATTGAGCAAAAATTTTGAACTTAGAAAAGTGGAGGGGCAAGGTCCCTTTGCTTTTAAAAGTGAGATAGATGGCAGTTGCTGCCCGCCTCCCCCCCCCCCCTTCTTCAGTACCAGTGGTCTATGAAAGCTATTGTTATAGAATATAGAACAGGATAAATGACAGTGTATTTAAGGCAGGGTTGGCCGGATTGGGTTGGACCCAATGGGTTTTTTTGAAAAAACCCATTTAAAAAAACCCATTATTTAGCCCATTTTTGGGTTTTTTTAAATTTTCTGAGAACTTTTTAAAAAAAAATAATTAATTTAAATACTTTTACAATTCAGACTTCTTTTTTATTTCTTCTTCACAATAGGCAATGGACATAAAAAATGAATTTTGAACTTTAATAGTATTTCTTAACTCTTAAGGGCATTAAAAAATGCTTCAAAGATTTTAAATCAATATATTTAACTTTTTTCCTTCAACTGGTCAATAAGGAACAACCTTCAACTGGTCAAATTATCTTGACTAAGTCCTGTCACGTCAGATTTTCTCAATATTTGCAGATTGTACAAAGGATACTACTTTAGCTAAAAGGCTCTCATGTGAATTATTTTCTGCAAACCAACACGTCACAAAACTAGAATAAACAAGGTATATTTTTTAGAAATTAAGTTTTACAAATGGTAGGACAGAAAACGGAATAGGATGTACAGTATTTTCATTATCTTACGAAAAAGTTTAATATTTCTTACTCTGTACACAGAAATAGAAAAACAGGCAACACAAAATTCAAAGAAATGTCTTGATTAAGCTGGAATTCGGTAAAAAAGGATTTAAACTACTTGAGGTTCTACAGTAGTTTTGCATAACAAAATGAAATACAATAAAGTAACATACAAAAAAATTTTTTGTCGAAATTAAAAACGAACAAATAAACAATAGATTTTATCACTCAAGAAGTAACTTTGCCTTAACTGTTGGTAATCATGGAAACTAAAAAAATCTGAAATTTCACCATTCTTGAATTTTGTCGTCTTTTATACCTTTCTTCAGAAAACGCTGAATTTTCCAGCTTTTTTTATCAAGACAATTTTTGTGCTTTGTCCATATACTTATGCTACAATATGCTACGAGTACCCCACCTTTCCCCTAAAAAAAGACAAAAAAACCCACATTTATTTTAAAAAACCCAGCTTTAGTTGGGTTTTTTTGGGGTTTTATTTAAAAAAAACCCAAAAAACCCTGGGTCCATGGGCTTTTTTAAAAAAACCCGGGTTTTTGCCAACCCTGATTTAAGGAGTAAATAATCAAAATAGACCTCTTCAGTTAACATTTACAGAGTTCAATTCTAATTCTTCTTTCCCTCAAAGCTTTAAAGTATGCAACCAGGGTTGCATATATATATAAATTGGTATATATCATGATATATATCACAATATGTATCCGATATTTATTTAAAAAATATCATGATATTTTCGATATTTATTTTTTCAACTATGGTATTTTCAATGTAAAAGTATGTTAACCATAAAGTATTATTAAAAATAACCACAGTTATTTACTACATTTTATAATGTATTATACATCATTAATCAGTGGCGGCTCGTGCCTTGAAAAGGTGAGGGGGCCAGATCAAGAGTGCATTCGCACTCCCCCCCCCCCCCTATCTGGTTTTTGAAAAAAAAAAAAAAATTGAAATTATTTTTTTAATATTAAAACTTCCTTAAAATTTTTATTTGTGTTAAGTAAAATCAAATTCATTTTAAAGAGAGGACAAACTACAAATTGCTTAAACTACTAAGTAAATCACGAAAGATATTAATATCATGTTATGTCCATGATTGCCGGCAAGGTGGTGCACTTTCACCCCCTGATTTTCAAAAATAAGATATAAATCAGCAGATATAGAAACACTACAAAATACATCATGAAAATTATTAATCTCGCTTTTATATCCAGTACACTTTCAGGCGCTGCATTACGCCTACCTTGCAGCCCCTTACCGGTGCTTCAAGGAGGCACTCTTACCCCCCTGACTTTTCAAAATGAATAAATAAATTTTAAAAAGCAATTTCAATCTAATATTTTACTAGTAATATTATTTTAAATCTTTTAATAACTAATTATTTTGAATGAGAAAAATTAATTTTTTTTTCAAGCAAGGCCAAATTACAAAAGAGCAAAAATATTGTGATCAGAGAAATATGTAAAAATTATAAATTTATAAATTTTAACAAAGATGAAAATGCATCTCAGTATTCACTTTAAAATAAATAAAACAAAAATAGATAAACTAAATAAACAAAAATAATTAATTAATTGATTAATTAAAGAACTAGTTAAAAAATTAGCCACTTACATGCTGGTGTACCCTTCTGTGTATGAATTTGCCGGCGCCCATGGGCCAGATTCGGAATTTTTACGCAGACAAAGAAAAAAAAACATCGAAATCTTTTTATTTTCTTCCAATTATTGATAATTTGGGATACTTTCTTTAAAACTACATGAGCAGTAATTTAAAACAAGCAATAATTTCTGTGTGATAATGGGAAGATATTTTTTGAATAAAAAAAATAATCTTGTAACAATAGATGCTCACACATACATACAACACAACACACAACAGTTGTGCAACTAGAAAATATTTTTTAAGGGAGGGGGCATAATAGGAAAAAAATCTCATTAATTTGATTGATTTAATTTGCTCATCAAATCTCTCAATTTTGAAGTTTGTAGTTTTTGTTAACGTATGCCAGCTAGGCTAGCAATTTGGGGTGCGCTGCTTCACTTTTCCAATTATACTGTAATTTGGTGTGAAGTACGACTTTTGCAGTACACACCTGCCATAAAGACCCTTTTATAGGGTAGACAACCACTCACAGCACAACACATTTACGCAAAGAAATTACAATGACAGGAGAGAGTAAGTACGTCCATGCCCAAGCCGGGATTCGAACCCGGGACATTCCTGTCGCAGTCAGAGTTCTCTGACCATTAGACAAGGCAAGCAGTACTTGTAGTTATTAAAACACAATTTTAAACAGTCTTTGGTGATGTTAGGGGAAAGAACAGTACAAGGGATTCCGCGGAAATGTGTGGAAATTGAAGCCTTATAACGCGGTTATAGGCCATATTTATTGACGTTTGAGTAAGGAATGGAGCTCCGAGACTCTTAACAATCAAATCAATTTGTCCTCCCCCTCCAATTTTTCCGAATTGCTGTTCCAAAAAATGCAATTGTAGACAAAGTTTGAAGATTTTTATGGGAAGGGGTTTTGGAGCTCTCTCCTGGAATATTTTTCAAAATTGAAGTCTTAAAATTGACTAGAAGAAAAAAAAAATCTCTGTATGATCCGCGGATAATACGATGCAAAAAAAATTGATTTATTATACAATTTTAGCAACTAAATTAAAAACTCAAAGAAGTAATAACTTTTAAAGGCATATTCAAAACTAATATAAGAAATAATCTTTAAAAAATTATTTCCTCTCTAAATTGTCATTATAGTACACTAATTACTTAAAGACAAAGAGTCAAGAAAGGAGCAAACAGTCTGAATCTTCTGCAAATAAAGGCTTCTTCCTTTACTGTATGTTGTTAAATTTTACATAGCCTGAATCGCGTAAGAACATTCCAGCTTTGTAAAGTAAGCAACATGCAGATAGGAGAACTGTCTCAGGCTGTAATAACGGCGAAACATGCTGTAAATATTGAGGGTTCAATGCGTTGGTATTTAGGAGGAAAACATACACACACGTTACACAGATAATCCGCACCTCATTAATTTTACACTGTTTTAACAGATAATCCGCGGATATACCCAGAAAAATACGGTAGAGTTTTTTTTTTTTTTATTTCAGGCACGTATGCATAAAAGAAAAAAAAAAGGGAAAATAAATAAAAGTTACAAATCTGAAAAAAGTGAGGGGGCCCGCGCCCCCTCAAGCCCCTTCCACAAGCCGCCACTGTCATTAATAGAACAGAGTAATAAAATATTCCTTTTTTTACTTGTGATTTGTATTCATAAAATTATTAGTGATGTAACAATTTTAATTCATATTAAAAGTGCCTAATTAAACTTTAAACATTGCTCAAAAAAAAAAAAAAAAAAAAAGGAAATGTCTTATAACTGCACTGACTAATGTATATTATTTATTTTAGAATCATATAACTGTAAAAGTAGCTAACAGAAGAAAAATGAGTAAAACAACTAATGCTAAATTAACTCCATTAAAATTGATAGAAATTTAAACTGAAATATTAGATATAAATAATGAAAGAAACATTAATTGATTAATTTTAATTTCTGCACATTGTTAATCATAGTATAAGAAATTAAAGAGTAATTTGAAGATACATTTACTATTTTGAAGACTTAAGTTTGTGCTAATTGCAAATATTGAATATATATCAAAATATCCGATCTATATCAAAATATTGGATATTTTCAAAAATATCATGATATTTTCGAACCCTGCATATGCAGCAATAGAAATACCAGTTTTGAAGTCTTTTGTATACGAAGTTGATTTTGTCATATGGTTTAGGATAAATCCAAAACTGGAGAAATCGTCTCAATTGATGCTGAAATATTGGTCTGTCCATTATACATTTTCCTGGGATAAACTGAATTGAGATGCATCTTCCAGGATATAGTGCAGATTCAGCTGCAAAAGCTGTTAAAAACTTAAATGAATTTGGTTGCTTCAGGCAAATATTAGCTTTTTTCAGAACAGAGAATATTGATATATTAGTTTTGCAGAAAAAGATAGCAACAAAAGTTTAAACAAATAGTATAATTAAACATATTTAAGTCATTTGTAAAATCATCAAACAGATATTTTATATTTTTATCCTACCCTGTCCATAACTATTTTTAAAGCATAACAAATTAATTGAAAGGAAAATATCTAATCTTATTGTTATTAAATTTATTATTATAATTTTTCATTAATTTGATTCAATGATGTGTAAATAATAGTTAAATAATTTTTCAGCATGAGGAAATCTTATGCATTAATAAAAAATTTTAATGATGACTATTTGACAAAAACATCAGTATATGACACTTTTTTAACAGGTTTTAAATTTTTCGACTAGGTTTTGACATGTCATGTCCAAAACTTGTTTTGTGTCAAAAAACTTGTTTTCTTACGGCAAATCCCAACTCTAGGCGGAGCCTCCTAGTTTATAAAAATACTGCTTAAAATAAATTCTGTAGTATCCATTATCTCTCAGAAAAATTTCTTTTGCCTGTAGATTTAATTCTTGTGGCGTTTAAAATAAATATTCAAAAAACTTTTGCAAGGTTTGCGATGAGGAAAGGAAAAACACTCTCACTATATTAACTTTTGGCTTTTGTGGTAAAAAAGCAAAAGAGTAAGAGATAAGCAGCAGTTGTTAGAAATATTTTGCAACCAAATGTTTAATTTTGATGCCTATTTTTCCAAATTTGATACCTGAAACTTTGAATTGAATATTTTCTTTCCTGACTGATTGATTGTGATTGGCAATTTTTGGAAAGGAATCAACAGCATCAGAATAAGGCACAGGTCAAGGATACTGAAATTTGGGGGGTACCAAATCTGTAACTAAAGTTAGCAGAGAAGAGGAGTTTTTGAAAGTAATTGGTGACTGTTTCGTAGATCAAATTGTAACTCAGGGTACTCGACAGGACGTGATTTTGGATCTAGTTTTCTGCGACATGGAAGGTTTTGTTCAGGGGTTGTGTGTAGGGGAACACATTGGAGATAGTGACCACAACAGTATTAGGTTTGGGATTAAATTTGATAGGCACAAAGTAGAGAATTTTAGGTTTGTGCCCAATTTTAGAAATACTGTGGCACTTCGGCAGAGTTTGAAAGCAGTTTTTTTCTTCTGGATTGGACAATAGCGATGTGAATCTTCAGTGGGCAGAGTTTAAGGAAAATCTAGCGAATACGGTTAGGGATCATGTTCCTTTTAGGAGAAAGGGGTGTCAACACTAAAATTTGGCCAATGTGGTTCTCCAGGGAAACTAAAGACCCTCTAAATTACAAGCAAGCTGCTTTTCATAGGTTTAGAGAAACAGGTCACAGTGCAGATAGGCTCCCAATATTGTAAGGCAAGGCGTAAATTTAAGTATTTGGTACGGATTCAGAAAAGAGAGTTGGAGCAAAGACTGGCAGATAACATAAACAGGAATCCCAAGAGGTTTTTTGCATACGCTAATTCGGGGAAAGTTCGAAATAGTCATATTGGGCCACTGGTTGATGAGCACGGAATTTTAATTCAGGACGATAGTGATATTGCTAATGTTCTTAATAACTTTTTTTCGAGTGTTTTTTAACGATAACTGTATCTCAACAGTTTGACACCAACAAGACACAAGCTATAGTACAGCTTGAGGATTTTGTATTTTCCAGGGATGACGTTTTACTTCATTTGAAAAAAATTAAAGAGACTAAGGCTCCGGGGCCAGATAATATTTATCCCGAAAATTTTAGTTGAATGTGCAGAGGAATTAGCAGATGTAATCGCAAACATTTTCAATGCTTCTTATAATTCGGGGACAGTGCCAGAGGACTGGAAGCTGGCTAACATTACACCGCTCTTCAAGAAAGGGTCTAAAGGGAGTGCGGAAAATTTTAGACCTGTGAGTCTAACTTCGGTGGTTTGCAAAATTTTTTAAACATTGATGAAAATTAAGATAGTAAATTTTCTAGAGACTAATAATCTTTTGACTCTAGTTTTCAGTACGGTTTTCAGGAAAGGTAAATCTTGTGCAACTAATTTATTACATTTCTATGACAAAGTTGCCATGGCTTTGGACAATAAGAAGCCTGTAGATGTTGTTTACATTGATTTTCAAAAAGCTTTCGATAAGGTACCGCATGTTGCTCTACTTAGCAAATTAGCTAATATAGGAATAGGAGGGAAAACTTTCAACCGGAAGGAAACAAAGAGTAGTTGTAAGGGGAAATTATTCTAATTGGAGTGAGGTCTTAAGCGGGGGTTCCTCAAGGATCAGTGTTAGGGCCTGTTTTGTTCATTGTCTTTATGAACGATATTCACAAAAATATTTCTGGGAACATGAATTGTTTTGCTGATGATGTCGAAGTTATGGGGGACTGTAGAAAATTGAAGAACAAGCAAATCAGCTGCAAGAGGATCTAGATCATATTACAGAGTGGGCTGATAAATGGGGTATGGCTGTTATTGTTGGGAAATGTCAAGTGCTACATTTAGGGCATGGAAATAAGTGTACAAGTTATTATTTGCAAGGTTCAGTCATTAGTCAGGCAGACAAAGTTACTGATCTGGGGGTCCTAATAAGTCAGGATTTAAAGTTTAGCCAACAGTGCAGCATTGCTAGCAAAAAAGCCAATAAGATGCTTGGGTTTATCAATAGATCTATTTCAAATAAATCTAAAGAAGTTCTTCTGCCCTTATATAGAAGTTTGGTAAGACCCCATTTGGAGTATGCTGTTCAGTTTTGGTCTCCTTATCTTAAGAAAGACATTAATGTATTGGAAAGGGTTCAAAGGCGGGCTACAAGGCTAATAAGTGGACTTTCCCACTTAGATTATGATTCCAGGCTTAGAAGGCTAAAAATGTACAGTCTTGAACAAAGAAGAGACCGAGGGGACATGATTCAGCTGTTTAAATTTATTAAAACGAAAAGATGTTACGAGGCTAAAGTTTAGCACTGAAAACAGGACAAGGGGTCATTGTTTTTAAGCTATTTAAATCTCAGGCTAACATGGATATTAGGAAAAATTATTATTTTAGCAGGGTAGTGGAACCTTGGAACAGCTTACCGGAAGAGGTGGTAATGAGCAAAGGAGTAGACAGTTTTAAGAGAGCCATTGATCTTCACTGGGGATTGTAAATTAACTAGGACCAGTCTAGCTGGGCCCAGAGCCTGTTGCTGGTCGTCACTTTTGTATTTGTATTGTTGTAATTATATAGTATACAAGCGAGAGAGGAAGTGAGCCAAATAAAGTTTATGCCCAGTTTTCTATAAAGTCATAATCTGATCCTTGGGGGAGAAATGTTCTGATTCAATTTTGACATTTTAGAAATGTATGTTTGTGTTATAACTACAATTTTCTCAAGAGGGGGGTGTTCAATTTTTCCCAAACATATGTAAACCAGACTCGGTTCTCTCATGACTTTCTGGTTGCGTACTGAGTTTTTGCACTGATGAAGCGGCTCCATTGTAGCCTTGAAATAGCTGTATGCTGTATTTTCTTCAGAATTTGTGCTTTTTTTTAAATTTTTTTTTCACGTTTAGGGAAAAAAAAAACATTTTACAAATGCCTTGGTAAAGGAACAAACTAAAATATTTTGACAGAATTTCAGCTTCTATGAATAGGTTGTTTTTATTAAACTTGTATGTATTATGATTTCTTTAATTCATATATCGGAATTCTTTTCAGGTTGGTATGTCATATGGCATTTCAGCTTATCTCGACAAAAGTTTATGAGAGAAATAATTAAAGGAGATGACCATGAGAAGAAAAAAATTAAACAAAATGTTTCATCTCCCAAAGGTCATTGAAGAAGCTTGATCTGCCTACACAAACATCTGTATATATTGTATATACACATATTTGTAAGTATAAATTAATTATAATTATTATTTATGATTGTATTTATTTATTGCATCCAAATTTCTGATGTTTTTACTTCTGAAAGTTTCTCCAAAGAGTTTTTGAATGATATGCAGAGGGGGGGCTAAAGTTCCAGTATGACTGAATTCCAAATGAAAGTTCTCAGATCCCCTCTTTGAAAATTGTCCAGGTAAAACAGTTCCTGCACACATGTGCAGCATCTGCAGGACAGGATCATATCCTCCTCCCCAAAACTCCAGTGGCATATAATAAGGACACTGGGGTGTTAGTAAGGCAAACCATGGTCCTATTGTACTACAATCCACTTTTCTAGGTTGTTAAATCTCGAGAAAAATGACGGCACACGAGGACATTTTTCTTTTAGAATCTGCCAACTACATTACTTAGGTTTCAGAAACAGTATGTTTTTTTTTTTCTATTTAGATTTCAGGGAACCATATGTAGAAACAAAATTTACCGTAAAATAAGATCAATTGGTTTTCACATCACTCTTCTGCAACAACTTTTGCTGCACTGTTGCACTGTTACCTGGTTGTTACAAATAGCTTGTTGATAATGCTTTGTCATCAGTAAGGCTTTTTGATGCCGATGAAAGAGGATCCAGTTAATTTTTACTATACTGTATTAAAAAGTGGAAGATTTCCTTACTGATCAGCTGGGCATTATTTGGCGCACTCACCTTACATAGAATATTGATACCACAAACATTTTGCGGCACCCCTCACCTCTGTCTACAGCACCCAGTTTGAAACCCCTGATTTGGTGCATTTGATACATAAAATTATATGTATAAAATTAGTATAGTAGGTAGTTTATGCACCAGTACCTCAAAAGAGAGGTTCTTAAAATGTCATTCCTATCCAAAACCATTTTCTTTTATTTAGATTTATCAAGGTGTATTTTTAACATAAGGATGTGAAAAAATGTTTAAATTTTTATGTTCTTATAATTTAAGTGTCCAAAACAATCAGTTCACACTTATACTTTTCTTTGTGGATTCCAAAATTTTATATAATGTCTCAGTATACTAGGGTTATATGTTGGATGGGAAGGTATGATTGAAACTAACTCTTGCCCAAACAACGTAATATATTTAGCAGAGTGAAATTGGAGTTCGTGAAACAGTATAATTGAAGACGAATAGCTCATTAAACATCAATTAATTTATTAAAAGATAAAAAACAAAGTATATGGCTTTGACAAAAAAGTAAATAAGGATAAGTATATCGTTATTGCAAATACCCCGTTGACCTAGACTAATAAGTATTATCAATTGACCCGACTATCGTTCATGAAGAACGAAGTCTTCAATGGACAAACGTCATACTACTTCAATTAAACAAAAAAAGGTAACAGCCTAAGCTTGCTGAACAAACAGCAAGTTGGCTTGCCTGACATGAGCCAACGCGTCTAGGCTGTGCAAGAAGTGAGAGAGAGATCAACTGATAACAGCTTTGCTTATATTCAGACTCTCATTAGCATATCTTCACTTCAATGCTACCTGATCGTGATCTTCAGTGGTCAAGCCCGAAGCGTGTGTACGTGACGTCACATGTTCAAGAAGAATCGACGTTAAATTAGTCACGTCATGGGCAACGCCCACTACACGTGCCGTTCTCTATTCCAAGACTAGTTACGTCACGGATTCTAGCGTTCGTTAAGGAACAATGATATGAAAAGTGCAAATATGTAAAATGTTATCTAACATACAAAATGATAATAAACCTTCACTTAGATTGACATACTATGTCTATCATTATAAAGACTCTTGCGCCATTAAGTCCATTAGAACCAGTCAACCAAAACTTAATACAAATCAGTCCTGTTATGCTGGAAACATGAATGCAGTAAGTGCCGGATATTTGAATCAAACATAGAGCTTAAATGAATCAACTGTACATGACTGACCATTTCCCACAAACATGTGGTGCATCAGCGCAGTCTTTTTTTATGTGCATTCTTTTAGTAAAATAAGTAATTTTTTTTTTGGCGGGGGGGGGGGGGACAGTTAAAAAGCTAGGATTCAAGGTTTTCCACTCTCTTAGTGACAATTTCTCAGGAAAAGTCAAGCAAAAGCGACAAGACATTTTGTCGACTGGACTTCTGCGCTGTAGGCTCTGTTACTAGCAGCATTAACATTGGAGCAACAAAGTGCAAATTTCAAGTACTACAAGGAAGTTTTATGAAATTGGAAAAAAAAAATGTTGAAGTTAATTATTACTTATTTTCGGCAATCGACAGCAGATACATTTTTCGAAGCACATTAGTTAAAACTTAAAGTTTATTATTACTTTTTTATACTGTTTTACTGTAAATTTCTTTAAATAATCAAATAACGATTATTTTTAATGAATAGAAGAACACTTTATCTTGCTAAAATAAAAACTAAATACAGGGGTCCCCTCATATAACACGGCAGAGGCGATGAGTAGGGCTTAAAAGTACAAGGGGCAAATTTTTTTTAGGAAGTTGGAAAAAAATTATTTTAGGCTATTTTGAGTTACTGTGGGGGGGGGGGGGCTTCTGATGTTCTCTCATGTAAATGTTTTGGAATTATAGTTTTAAAAACGTCGTTTTTGTAGAATTTTGTCAATGTTTGGAGAATGGAAAGGAGTTTCCATTATTGTACCCTCAACCTTCTTTTAAAGTAAAGTCTAATTACTAATAATAACAATAAAAACGAAGAAGTTTGGACTTTTTGGTAATGTAAGGGTAACGAAGGCTTTTTCCGGGAAAAAAATCTTAAATAGATGTCTTAAAGGGCGCAAATTAAAGCCATCCTTAGCAAACTAAAAGCAAGGGGGTTTGGAGTTCGCTCAAGTTTTGCGAAGTTTAAAACGTTTTATAAATGTCTTTTAAAACATTATTTCAGATTTCCCTTCTTCTGGCTTACAGAGGAACAAAAAAGCTCGGAGGTTCTCCTAGGTTTTTTTTTTTTTTTTTTTTTTTTTTTGAACTGATGAAATCCTAAGTTTTAAACTCGGTTTTAACTTAACTTCCTTTGGGGAGTTCAAGAAAAAATCTCCGGATTTTTTTCTTAGTTGTAGCCTTAAAAGCCCAGTTTTACACTATCTAGGATTTTCTTTTCCTTATTTTTTTCCCCTCAAACTGGAGTCTTTATAATGCAAATTTAGGTCATCTTTGAATTTAAAGGGAGGAAAGAGTGCGCTCAGAGATTTTCTCCCGGAAATTGAAGTATTTACTTCAATGTTTCAAAGCTTAGCACTTACAAGTTTACAGATTCAAACATAGAAAATAGAATAACATACATAAAACCAGAAATGTAAATTCATGATTTACATTGTGGGTAGTGTAAAATTGTAACTTAGAAGATGTTTAGTAATTATTATTGTTACAAATAATAGTGATCATATATCGTCGCCTCAGAGCAACAGTAAGAAATCTAATCCCAGAAATAACACTAAATATCTTACTGTTGCTCTGAGGCAACAATATGTGTTTCTTAGTCTTCTCTCTTCCACCTTCAAAATATGTTTCTTTCGAACGTTTTATTTTTTATCATAGCTTTCTTATTGATCATTTGTTTCCTACTCATATTTAAACTTGAAATTATTTAACTAAAATTATTGTATAAACAAAACTATCAAAAAAATTGTTCCAAGATTTATTTATTTCCTGTGCAAAAGTTTCATTCATGTTCAACCTACTAAATGCTTATTTTTATGTTTGATTTTCAGTTATTGTGAACAAAGCCAAAGAACTTAGAGAACATACTGTCTTCAAGCTAGTGACAAAGTAAATGTAAAAAGGTTTTATAAACAATTTTATACTGCATTTTTGTTGTGTGACAATTTTTGTCTTTTCATTGCTCTGCTTTTTTGAAATAAAGCAGGATATGTTTTATTTATAACTCATTTTAAAATGATCTTGTGCATCTCAATACTTGCTCTGAGACAGTATTGATGTACTTGTGCTATTTTGAGTACTGTAGCTTACATAGAGGAGTGTTTTGTAAAGATACTCATGGTATAATGTTGAATAAATGTCTATCTGTGATAAGAATACATGTATGACGCACAAATCCTGTTCCTTACGTTTATTTTGCATCTTATGAAATTTGTGCAACACTTGTTTTATCAAATTGCAAGGATTATATATTATTTTATGAACTGAAATGCATGTGCTCTGTGGAGTTGTTACATTGCTGCCTTTTACAAATAAACTTTTTAAATTAAACTCTTTGTTAATTTTTGTTCAATTATTGCAATACGTTTTTGTTGACAAGTAACACATTTTTTTGCTAATTAGCACTTTCTAACTTTGCTTTCATTGTTTTTGACTTTTATTCATATATATATATATATCTGGTTCTGATATTTTCCAGGTTCTTATCTTCTTGTCAATAGTGCAAAAGATGAAATTAGCAAATTATATCACAAGATTAAATATTCAAGGAGAAAGAAATAAAATAGCTTATATCATAAATAAAAGACTTCGAACAAAATGAATTATGACATTAAATGTTTAACTTTTTATTTATTTTTTTATTTTGTTTAAATAGTAATTTTAATTTATACTAACTAGTAAGTTAAAATAAATAGTTTGTCGACCTAAAGAGTGGAGTAATGAGAAATTTGCTACATAGCGTAAGGTCTAGATTGCTAGTTGGGCTACTACAGTCATTTTTCAGAAGTTGTTATTCAATTTATTTCTCCACCTAGGCTCTATATAATTGCAAACAATTTTCAACTTAACTGCTGCAAAGAAGAAAGGTTGCTTTTAAAAGTGTTTTTAAAAAACACTTTAAAATATGTTCTTCGGCTTTAAACTTCTGTTCAAATCATGTGCAAAATCATAGTTTAACTTCGTCATGGTTTATAGAAAAACAACCACTTGGCAACATCGGGCTTAAACAGAAATAACAGCAAATAATTTACCTTCAAGTGTCCCAAACATTGGTAAAAATGCATTTAAATTAATTAATCATAGAATTAAATAAAGTAGGCATTTTCAAGCACACTAAACTTTAAAAAAAAAAAATTAATCAAGTCCGACATTTGTGGACTTTATTACAGTATACTCCCGATTATCCGTGTGCGGATTATCCGGTTTGCAGATTATCCGTGCATCATCGGAATCACACTTTTTTAAAGCTTCTTTCAGGCGCTAAAATCAAGGTAATACGAAGCTTACCTTACTATCCATGCACAGAGGTCAAATCGGATACGTGCCCTACCTCTATTGTTGCATTGCCCATTAGGGGCCATCCAAGAGTCATTGGGTGAAGAATCATCTTCAATTGCCGAAGATAATATCGATAACATCATTGAGGAAGTTAAAGAAATTGAAGGTTTTGAATCAGTTGACGCTGAAAATGTCGAAGAGTGGTTTAAAAGCGACGAATGCGAATCAGGATTTCAATGTCTAACTGACGAAAATATCATTGAACCTGTTACTGAATCAAACGCAAGTGATGATACCGAAAACGAAGATGAAGAACATGAAGAAAATACAATTTCAAATTCTACTGCTCTACAATCTGTAGAACATTTATTGGATTACATGAGTGAAAGAGGTTACGATTACGAAGAATTAATTGCAGTAAGAAAAATTCGTAATGATATACGCAACAATTTAAACAAACAAAGAAAGCAAAAATGTATCACCGAATTTTTTAAGCAATAAATTAGGAAGAAAAAATCCTGGTTTGTGTGAGTGTAAATATATACATTATTTAGTTCTTTCTAATTTCCCCTTAAATAGTTACCCTGCATATTCCTTAAATGATTTTTTGGATTATCCGTGTTTTTTGATTATCCGTGCTACACCGCCCGGTGATTAGCACGGATAATCGGGAGTATACTGTAATTTGTTTTCTATCAGATTTTACACATTTAAAATGAATTTAATAGCATCTACGGTGAGTATTTTCTTGGTTATTGGCAACTTTAGAGTTTAAATTTGTTCTTATAGTATTTTAGAAGACTAAATTGGGTATGTTGCCAAATGGCAACATGATGCATTTTGGAGTTAATAATTCTTTCACGTGGTCAAAGAATAGCTATATTTTTATTTGTTATACGTTTTTAGAGCCTAGAACAATCAATAAAAAACAGATCTAAGAAAATGTCCTTAATATGGATATTAAAAAATTAACTTTAATTCATTTATTTACTTCATTCATGTGCATAACATTTTTTTTTTTTTGGTTCATTCCAATAAAATTCATGTTTGTCTCACATTTTTCTAAAGGTATTTTTTTGATTGGTTTAAAGAGTTCTGTGAGGTGCAAAAGAAGACAGTTTGTTCTCATTACTTATTTCAAATTCATGGGTGTGTAATATCACAATTAATCCATTGATGCTTCTTTATTGGGATCAATAATTAATATTAAAAAAAGATTTTCTCATGCACTCGTACGCATCCTATGTTTGATTATACTCTGAAGAATTATTGCTAGCAAATATGCAAATTGTGAAATTGGTACCTTCTTATTTTTGTTTGTATGAATCAAAAAAGGCAAGTTAACACATGGAAATTTCTTATCAAAATAATAACAGGAATGATAACAATACATAGTAATATTTACTGTCGTTTTCAGTCCTATAAATAATGTTAAACTACTGGGATTAATTATTTTAAAAAATTATTAGGAGAACAACTTCCTTCTCATTTTATCAGGCCCACCATAAGTAGATGTTGACTGCAAGCAAACGTATAATGTTCAGTAAATTACCGCCCATTAGCCAGGGCTAAAGCATATTTCTGCTTATCAGCTTCACGTATTTCTGCTTTAGCCCTGGCTAATGGGCGGTAATTTACTGAATATATCTTGCCTCGTGTTCAATCTTCGAGATGAACCGAACCATTACTTCGGTCACTCGTCTGGTCTGCTAATTTTATATTGGCTACCAGTTTGTTTTGCACTTTTGGCTTCCTTAAGAGGTTTTCCATCTCCAGCTCAGTCACTTTCCTATGCCGGGCTGATGAGTGCTAATAAGCACGAAACTGCAGTCCTCGGCTGGAAATGACTGAGCAGGTGGTGTATTAAACGTATAATGTTCAGAGATTCAAATTGAGCTGATTTTTACTTTAAAACTTTTTTTCTCTTGAAATAATAGTGAACAAATTGCTTTAGAAACAAAAAGGGAAAGCATCTTATTTCATTTTCATAATTTCAAATATCCTTTCACATTTTGCAAAAAAATGGACTATACCCAGAAACCTCGACTGAAGCAAAAAAAAAAAAAAAAGTTGATTATCCCTTTCCTATTTCAGTCTCTAAAAGTTTTGGACAAAAAATACAAAAGCACTATGAACGTGTTTAATTCATTATCTAGACATAGATTTTAGTCTTTTGTTTCATACATTTTTTTCGCCAGGGGTGGTCTCCCCATTTGTTCACAAAGCCTTCATTGGGCAAGATGGAAAAAAACTGTTTATGCATCCAAAATTGAATTAGAATCTTTCACAAAGACATGATTGAATACCTCAGGGAAAATGAAAGAAAAAGTGGACTTTTTATCAGCAATAATTAAACATTTTAAAATCTTTTTAAAAAAATCCCATTTTTGTGTTTGAAAATCGGGACGATTGGAACAATTAATTGATCCAATAGGAAATATTTTTATAGTGCTGCCATTTATTGGTGTTTATGAAAGTTAAAAGACAAGACCTCGAGTGATTTCAATTCAGAAAAAACAGGGAAAATAATAAAATCGGTGTCTTCAGGGGGTGACCACATCCTTCACAGGGTCATAGTGAAGGGCTTAATTATAAGAGTTATTTAAGGTCATCTGACTCTGAATGCATGATGAGAAGTCCAAACAAGAATTTTAAAATTTTATTTTCAATTTCTTTTTTATTTGCTCCTATATCCAAAAATCTATAAACAAAGGTATTGAATTTTCAAGTACAGGGCTCCCAAATGGTCTGCTTTTCCCGCCAAAGTCCGTTTTTTATGGTAAAGTCCGCTTTAGAGAGCTTTTTAATATTTTGGTCCGATTAGTCCGCTTTTATATTGCTTTTATTTAAATATCAGATTTTAAAAGTTTTTCACTTCATTAAAAGTTACTGTACACTCAAACACGCCGCCGCAGCGCGTGTTAAACAAGGTTCGTACGGCCATAAAAAACTTGATAAGTTCTTGGGGGAAAAATAAAGAGGTCATTTTCAAGTGTTTGAAAACCTTGAAAAAGTATGAAAAATTTCTTTATTGCTTGAATTCTTTCAAAAATCATTGGATTGTGCTTGTAATTCTTTTAAAAATATTTCATTAGTGCAATTTTCTGAACATATATATTCGATATGATTTATCGCAAAAAATTGGTTTCGTGTTTGAGATTTCAATTCTTTTGCATCTTGTTAATACAGTGACCGCCGCTTATTAAAATCACATTCGTTCTCAGGACATTTGATTTTATAAAGCGGCTGATTTTATAAATCGGCATACCTACATTTAAAAAAAATGAAATTTTGAAAAACAAAATGAATTACGTCATTTGTTTTTGTTTTAAGTATTTCAAAATACAGTTGTCATTTTAACTAAACATGAGGGTTTTTTTTTTATACAAGGGTCTCAAAATATTGGCGTATTGCAGTTTGTTTAACACAATTGGAGAATAAAGATTCAATATTGTTTGAGAATTTATTAAATGTTTTGTAACGTGCAACATAATTTTCTTCTTTGCTCTAAAGAGCATCGTATATCATCAAGCGCTTTTCTCCCATCCATTGAAGTGGTAAATTCGGCGCTGAGATTTCCTCATCTTCTGAGACCAATTTCTTCACTTCTTGGAGTTTCTTTATCAACGTTTTGCGTACAATGTCCAAAATTTTGATTTTATAAAACGGCCATGGTGATTTTATTCAAAGGATGGTTTTAACATGGTTTGGTATTGCAATGATTCTGTTCTTCCAGCTTTGATTTTTAAAAGCAACTGATTTTATAATCCAATAATTTTATTAGTGGCGGGTACTGTATTTTGCTGCTTTTTACAATCGAAAGTGATTTTGACATGTGCTTAGCTTAGCTTATTTTTCGTTTAATTTCACTAATTGACGAAGGAAACATTTTGGGAACCATGGCAACATTGAACTTACTCGGACTTCGCAGAAAAATGCTTCTCGCGTTTGAAATTTCAATCCCTTTGCATCTTGTAAATATTTTGATGTTATCCACAATTGGAAGTTATTTTGACATATGCTACATTAGTTTAGCTTATTTTTCGTTTCATTTCAATAATTAACGAAGGAAATATTTTGGAAACCATAACAACATTGAGCTTATTCGGACTTCGCGGAAAATTGCATCTCGCGTTCGAAATTTCAATCCTTTTGCATCTTGTGAATATTTTGATGTTTTTAACTATTGGACGTTATTTTGACATATGCTAAAATAGATAAGCTTATTTTTCATTTAATTTCAATAATTAACGAAGGAATTATTTTGGAAGCCATGCCAACATTGAACTTACTCAGACTTAGTGGAAAAATGCTTCTCGCGTTTGAAATTTCAATCTTTTTGTATCTTGTAAATATTTTGATGTTTTCCACAATTGGAAGTTATTTTGACACATGTTACCTTAGTTTAGCTTATTTTTCATTTAATTTCAGTAATTGACAAAGAATTATTTTGGAAACCATGGTAACATTGAACTTACTCGCACTAAGCAAAAAAATGTGTTCCAAATTTCAATCTTTTTGAATCTTGCAAATATTAAAATATTTTGCCCCCCCCCCCCCCCCACCTTAGATTAGCATGTTATATGCTTCATTTAGTAGAAAATAAATAAATTTGTTTTATGGGAAACATGCCAACATTGAACTTGGTTCGTGAAAATTTGCTTCTCTGAGCTTTCAATCGTTTTGCATCTTATAAATATTTTTATATTTATGGCAATTAGAACTTATTTTGACATGCTACGTCAGATTAACTTGATTTAATTTTTATTTAAATAAATAAAAAATCAATAATTTTTTTTTGTTTAATTCAAGTTTATTTAGTTTTCCCAACTTAATTTTGATTATTATTAGCTCTTTTTCGGTTATTACTGTTTTTTGTGTGTGGTGGGGGAGGGGGGGGAGAGATATTAAATTTAAACAATTGAGCATATAACATTTTAAAGTAGCGTTTGTATATGAAACAAAGTTGAATCATGTAATTTTATGAAGTTGAATTTGTGTACATCATTTCATTGTCATGATGCCTGCTAAAGAGGGAATTTGTTTTTTCCCCCATAAAAGTTCAAAGCACTCATGGCCCTGCAATCATGGAGTATTTTTCTTTTTTTTTAATGTAAGCTTTATGATTCTTGAAAATATACTTTGAGTATGAAAATTGCAAAACTAAGCTTCATGTGAACTGCTTCTCTTTGTGATTGAGCATTTCAGACATTTTTAGAAAACTTTCAATACAGTAGATCTGTTTGGTGTGTGATAGATTCATATCGGTTGAGAAGGGATATAATGCTGTTAAGAAGCATTACTAGACAGAAAAACACAAAAATAATTTTAAACTAAAGAAAGATGAAGCACAGCGTCATCTATCTTTCAGTATGACTACCAGCATCCCTGGTTTAATTCAAAATGTATCATTACGCCTATTTAGTTCTAAGGAGGCTGCTTTAAGTGCTGAGCTAAGTGCCCCCCCCCCCCCCACTCCCATCCAAATGTTTGTGTAAATAATATTATTATTCAATAGATAAAAAGAACATTTGTGCAGAAGGCGATAAAGGAATTGTATCATTAAAAATCATCTCTCTCTCAGTATTATGGTTAATTAACAAATTATCTTTACGGATTTAGCAGCAGGCAGCTAATTTGCCTTTTGGTGCTTCCTTGGGTTTAAATGAATGGTCCTCCTGTGGGGCCGATTTTGACCTTCGGCCCCACATGCCTGGAAAGGGATATCTATCCCCTGAACCTTCATTCCGCTACAAATAGCCTCCCTCGCATTTTTAAACGTCTTTTAGGTTAAGAAGAGTTGACCTTTTTGTCGCGGCGCGGCGGTACATTTTTCCCGTGCAGGAAATAAGTTCAGACCCCCGAGCAGTTGCATCTCATAAAATAGAGAGTTAGAAATAAACACATTTTGGCGGGAAAGTTTCCCTCCGCTTGTTTTGAGTAAGCGACACTTTGAATTTTCTGTGACACCCGCAGTGGGTCAAAAGGGGTTAGCTTCTTTCGGACATTTCAAACATTTTCCCCCTTTCCGAGTCATAGCTGTAGGATATAACTTCTGAAGTTCTGACATTTTCGAGCCCATAAAATAGAAGACTTGGGAATAACAAAATTCCATTCTGACACTTTGCGACACTCCGTACCCCATAAAGCATAGGGTTTTCCTGGAAGCTGGATCTCCAGATGTTGAACTATGATCCCCAGAGAATGTGCCCCGATCAGGGAACTTTATCCCCCAGTATAAAACAAGGAGTTAAGATTTTTCGAGAGGAGAAGAGATAGTTTTGAAGGTAGAGGAGACGATCTTTCGAGAGCTCGGCGTTTCTCCGAGACGTTTGTCCGGAGTCATGATAGAAACGCGCTGCGCCTTTGGATGACTTAATGGAGAAAGGACCGAAATCTTGGTACGTACAATACTAGCTCCCACTTCCCACAACTTAATTTAAACCAGTAGATTAAAGTTTAATTCCTTTGGAGAGCAGAATCATGATGTACTTAATTATTGAAATCTTTAATGTTTTGAATATAAATATTTAACTCCTAACTAAATATCTAAGCTTAGTTTAGAACTGTATATGTACTATTTTATTTAATAAACTTTCAAGGTGCAAAAATGAATCCAACTATTTTTCCTACAGTCCAAAAGTCCACCAAATCATAACACAACGCATTGTACGAACTCCACTATGGGGTTTCGGCCCAGCAGTAAATGATGCCGTGACCATTCCGAACGGTTATTGACGACGCGAAATTTATGTTAGTGAACGGCAACAGTAAATGATGTGCAAATTTGAATGTTTATTGATTACGCGATTTTTAATTTAGTCAAAGGCAACATTAAATGATACCGTGACTTTTTCTATTTTGCTAGAGAAATTACTTTGTTTGCATTCATTATAGTTGGATTCATCTTATCACTTTATACTAGTAATATTATATCACTTTTAAATAAGACTCAATTATTTTCTCGGATTTTAAATGGTGTCTATTTCTTTACGTAGTCATGTCTAAAAACAATTTAAGGCTCTTGAAATTTTTTTTGTTTGAATTTATACTTGCTGATTTTTTTGTGAAATGAAATTATTATTTATCGCTTTAATTTTTCTCTATTATGACGGATCGATATTGAAAATGTATTTTATTTTTGTTCTTTTGAGAAAATTTATTGCGTTATTATTTGTTTATTGAAATATTTTGCCAAAGAAAAAAAAATTGTAATCATGCAAAATACAAACTCCGAAAATCCTCCCGCTGGTGCTAATTCCCTCCCCATTATTTCAAAACTAGCCACCTTTCAGTCCCTTATCCCACAATTCGATAACTCTTCTGCTGTCACACCCCGATATTTTGTACAATTAGTTGATAGTCTTACCACCGCATCCAATTGTTCCGATGAAGAGAAATTGTTTGTTATAAAATCACGAATCCGAGGTGACGCATTAAACCACTTGATAAACTGCCCGGATCTATCTTCTGAGCTTAATTATGATAATTTCAAAACTAAATTCTTAGATTTTTTTGAAATTAAATCCAGTTTAACATCACGACAACAGCTATTTTCATCGTGTAAAATGTACGAAAAGGAGCCAGCTAAGCACTTTGCTGCTAGGGTAGCAACCGCCACATTGAAATTTTTTGGCGACATCGCGTTAGAAAACGATGACGTTAAGAAAATTTATAATAACACAAAATTGTCCAAATTCATTGACGGCTTACGCCCAGAATTCAAACAATCAGTCTTAATGAAAAATCCCACGGAATTCCAGGAAGCGGTCGACTTCGTGGAATTACTACAGTTGAACAGAATTGAAAATGAACACGCAGTAAATAACACAAAAACTCAGACAACAACCTCGCCGACTAACAGCGATTTTGCTACCATCCTGTCCGAACATGCGCGTGCCACGCACGAAATGATCTCATCCTTAACTAAAGATATCCAGGATTTAAAAATCTCTTCAAACTTTCGTGAATATCGAAATCAATATCAACCCAGAACAAATAACTTTAGAACTCTTCCTAATTATAGGCAAAATTTTTCAGGCAATTACAGATCAGAAAATACACACGGGCAAAATAATTCCCGAAACTTCAGACCTCCACCCACATACGAACAAAACTATGCGCGACATTGCGAAATTTGCAATAGGACGAATCATTACACTAGCGAATGTTATTTCCGAAATCGCACAAGAAATGACATCCCCGTCCTCCCCCCGCAGAATCAGTTCTCCAGCAGATCCCCTTACAACAACTCTTATCTCCCGCGCCAAAGTTTCCATCCTCACTTTCAGTCCCAGACCGAGAATAACAGAGATCAGCAGTGCGCTTTTCCTCCATTTCACCCCTCTACAAATCATCGTCCTTTAAACTAGAAGTGGGGCTCGCAGGAACAAGAGAAAAAAATGAAACGGTTAGCGATCCCCAAACCGAGAAATATAAGCCGTTTCCATGCGTCTTGAATACCCAGAAAATTGACCCAAATATTTCAAATTTTTATTTACCCGTATTACTAATGAAATTTGCAGGCCTCGACACTGTTTGTCTTGCTGATAGTGGAGCTAGTGTCAGCCTCCTTGATGATTTCGTGTACAAGAAAATTAAAAATGATCCTTTAATTAAACCTGTTAGTAAGGACATTTTGATAAAAACCATTTCAGGCGAATCTTTAAAATTTGAGTGTTGTGTTTCCGTACCAATAACAATAGGTGATAAGCATTTTCGACACAATTTTTTTGTTACAAAAAATTTTCCGTCCCAATACAGGGCTATTTTGGGCTATGATTTTCTAAAATTACACAAATTTCACCTTAATTTTCACAATGACACGCTTGCATCCAATACTGTTTCAACGAGACTTTATGATGCTAATTCCACTGCTGGGCCGAAACCCCATAGTGGAGTTCGTACAATGCGTTGTGTTATGATTTGGTGGACTTTTGGACTGTAGGAAAAATAGTTGGATTCATTTTTGCACCTTGAAAGTTTATTAAATAAAATAGTACATATACAGTTCTAAACTAAGCTTAGATATTTAGTTAGGAGTTAAATATTTATATTCAAAACATTAAAGATTTCAATAATTAAGTACATCATGATTCTGCTCTCCAAAGGAATTAAACTTTAATCTACTGGTTTAAATTAAGTTGTGGGAAGTGGGAGCTAGTATTGTACGTACCAAGATTTCGGTCCTTTCTCCATTAAGTCATCCAAAGGCGCAGCGCGTTTCTATCATGACTCCGGACAAACGTCTCGGAGAAACGCCGAGCTCTCGAAAGATCGTCTCCTCTACCTTCAAAACTATCTCTTCTCCTCTCGAAAAATCTTAACTCCTTGTTTTATACTGGGGGATAAAGTTCCCTGATCGGGGCACATTCTCTGGGGATCATAGTTCAACATCTGGAGATCCAGCTTCCAGGAAAACCCTATGCTTTATGGGGTACGGAGTGTCGCAAAGTGTCAGAATGGAATTTTGTTATTCCCAAGTCTTCTATTTTATGGGCTCGAAAATGTCAGAACTTCAGAAGTTATATCCTACAGCTATGACTCGGAAAGGGGGAAAATGTTTGAAATGTCCGAAAGAAGCTAACCCCCTTCTGACCCACTGCGGGTGTCACAGAAAATTCCAAGTGTCGCTTACTCAAAACAAGCGGAGGGAAACTTTCCCGCCAAAATGTATTTATTTCTAACTCTCTATTTTATGAGATGCAACTGCTCGGGGGTCTGAACTTATTTCCTGCACGGGAAAAATGTACCGCCGCGCCGCGACAAAAAGATCAACTCTTCTTAACCTAAAAGACGTTTAAAAATGCGAGGGAGGCTATTTGTAGCGGAATGAAGGTTCAGGGGATAGATATCCCTTTCCAGGCATGTGGGGCAGAAGGTCAAAATCGGCCCCACACTCCGAAGGTCCTCTTTTTAATTCTGACTGGTCCTCTTTAGTCCTGTTTTTAATTCTAACTGGTCCTCTTTAGTCCTCTTTTTGATTGAAAATGGTCCTCTTATACTCTTTTCTAAAGCTAAAATGTGTTGGGAGCCCTGAAGTATGAAAATTTTCAAGTTTTGAAGAATTCCGATGCTTTAAGGGGTCTTCAGCATATTTTGACCATTTTTGGAAAAGTCTGATCTGCTTGATGGAAACCCTTTAAAAAAAAAACACAAAAAAAAAAAAAACAGTGCTCTAGTTCAAAAAGAAATGCGATGAATCAAGCTAAATTTGGTCTGTTATTATGGAAACAGTGCTGATAAGTTTTATGCATCAATGGCTACTAGGACTGATGTAACCAAGCATTTTTCTTGTTTAGTGGGGGGGGGGGGGGGGGGAGGGGACACCCGTTGGGCCAAGCTCGATATTTTCAAAAAGAGGGGTGAAATCTGTGTAGAACATAAGGGTAAACAATATGGAGGTGGCCCCATAAAAGTCATTTGACGTCCCTGCAAATTTCTGTGCACACCATTGATTGTGACTACTATTTCTAAAGAAGTAACATAAGGTCTTAAAAAAACTGTATCTGAGTTTTTTTAAATGGAGGCATTTGTTGATGAATTTGTGAGTTCAATTACATGAATGGATGGGATGGAGCTAACAAACATTTTCCTTAACCAGCCTGGCTGCTATGTCTCAAGAAGTAGTGCACTATTTAAACAACAATTGAAATACAGGTTGATCTCGACCTCAAAGCCCCTATCATTCCTAGGGGTGGCACAATTGAACATTTTTCTTAATATATGTGACTACTGTATTTCCAGAAGTAAAAGGTAAGGATTCAAATAAAAATTAGTATGATGAATCACATTAAGAACTAGTTTGCAAAGTAATTTTTAATGCCAATGGCTGCAGGAGCTGTGGTGCAATTGAACATTTTTTCTCGTTAAGTGAAACTGCTATACATCTCAAGAAATTCCAGCAAAAATGAGTAGTGGTTGGATGGCCATGGAAACCAGTGGTGAATGCCTTCCTTGAAACTCAAAATTAGACTGCAATCATTCAAGTTTTCCCATTCCATTTAGGAAACGTTTTCCATCATCTAATCAATTTAAGGTACGTGGTGCTACATATGTGAGACTAAAATTAAATTATCTCTGCTTTAGTTAATGATTCCCAGTATCAGAGTTGGTACTGGGTTATCTCCAAAAATGAAATTTTGAGATATTTGAAGAAACATGTTTTTGATTCTCCACAAATAATAGTAAAATGTCATTGACATTCTTTATGTGCTTTATTTTCAGTGTAAACGAAATACGCAAATTTGTACAATAAAGCTGAAGTAAATAGATGACAAAATTGCTCAAAAAGAAAAATTTGCATTGTGCTGCGGTTTATCTTCCCATCGCAGTGTAGCACATTCAAACTTATTTCTTAGCTGCTGTATCTCTCTGACAGGAACTAAATGGTACTTAGTTTTGAAAGTTAATCACTCGTGAGGGATGTTTTGCCATTTTATTGATGCATATTGATAAGACAGAATAGTCATGCGAAAGAAAGACAAGGTGCTGCGGCATATCAACCTCCCATCTTTAAGAAAGGGCACTAGGTGAGTGGTGGTTAAAGTGGTATCGACGGATAACAGCAATATACGTGCCATTTATAGTTGCAGCAATGACAGGGTGTGGTAAGGATCATCGAGTGTTGTGGAAGAGTGTATTCACAATGGTGGGTTTTAATTACTACTCAGCAAGAATTTTGCATTTGGGTTCAACTTGGCCAACATGATCCTGTACGGCTGGAAAAACTATTCAGGTTTCAAAGATTACTGTGGAGGTTTTTTCTTACATTCCCTTTCAGAAAATCACATGTATCATAATTTTTAGTGTTGCAAGGGCTGAGGTTGGCCAGATGTTTTGTTTTCAGTGCAGTATCTGCGGCTCTAAAGTTTGATACTTAAACATGCAAAAATTCTTGCTAAGTAGTAATCAGAAAACCACCATTGTGAATATACTCCTCCATGACATGACAATGTTCACTGCACCATTGCTACTGCTGTAAATGGCTATCCATCAATAGCACTTCCGCCACACTGCACTCCTGGTTCCCTCATACCTACCACTACTCGTGGTTTAACCCATTGGATGGGGTTGTGTAAGACAACTCTGTTTTTTGATTCCAACCAGGAGCCGAACCAACCCTGGTCCAGTACCGAAGAGGTAACATATTTCTGGCACAACTAACACAGCACCCCCTCTCCAAGCCCTCCTCCTACAAAAGATTCATATATCGCCCTCTAGAAGGAAAATATTTGTAATTAATATTTCAGTCAGCTATTTGATGACTCTTTTAGTCATGTGGTTTTGACTTATAAAATATGTGCATTACGAAATGGGAATCTAGAGCCATGGGAACTATGGACGACGGGCCTGTTGGGTGTTGCAAACATTGGGCCCAATGTTCCTGGCGCCCAAAATGCTCAACGCCCAATCTTCTAGACCAATGCATAAAGGGTAAATACATATAAGAGAGATGCCTATCTCAGGGGTGCTCCCCTAAAAGTAAGGGCGCACCTTCCTAAATATCGTGAACACCCCCTAAAGCAAGACCCCCGTCAAAAAAGGGAAAAATACACTTCAAAACAATCCCCCCCCCCGGTCGGTGGGCACCCCTCTCTGGTTCACACTAGAGAAGACATCATGACGTTGACTGCACACTAGAAATTTTGGGGTTTTTTAAATTCAAGAATCGTCATTGTGGGGGGGGGGGGGGTCGCTCTTGGGAGAAACTTCTTTAGAAACAGAAGCAATAGGTCTGTTTCTTGTATTGTATTGGATTTTTTAAATATTACTCATTTTTCAACAGCGTTTCAACTGTCGATTTTTAAGGGTGCTTTTCTGTTTTTAAAGTTGCCGCAGAAATAGAAAAAATTGCTAGTTGACCGAAAAATTTTTTGGGTATTCAAAATAAAAATCGGAAGTCGAAATTTTTTTTTTTTTGATTTTCCCCATCTTCTGCTTTTTCTTGAGTAATAGATATTTTGCAAAAAAAAAAAAAAATAATAATTGGGAAACCCTAACATTTTTTCAATTTCCACATTGGTTCTTCAGTGACGTCAAAGGACATCAGTTATCTGCAAGGTTATCAGAGGTCTGTCTTGCTAAATAGATAAGAGCAGCACTGTATCATATTCTTTAAATTTTTACTTCTAGATAAATGACGGAATAAAGATACATGCATTAGTACGTCATGTTTTTCCATCGATTGATGTAGATCTAAACTTTCCGCGCATTTTATGGGTAGTTTTAAGATTCAAATACACACTCTCAAAGAGATTGTAAAGGAAAAAGAAACAATTGACAAAAGCAAGACGTCAGTACATTTTAGCAATAAGGGAAAAAAAGCAACCTTAAGCACAATATTTATTCGATCTATTTGATTGATTTTTAAATTCATATCGGAACTGCAGCAGCGAATGCGTAATTACGCTTGCTGATTCACAACTCACCTCAACCTGATTCCGGCATGGAACGTCCTCCGTCCTCGAGTTGATTTGCTTCTTGCGCTCACTTTTATTATCGCTTCGAGTGTTTTTTTTGACGGGCAGTAAGTGGTTGCGGAGCGTTCCTCGGTGGTTGATGCTTCATTGGAACTGATTATTGAAGAATCATATGGTTTAAATCATTTACATTATTATTTTTAAGCATGCCGAAGTTATTAATTTGTGTTAGTCGGTAAGTAAAGCTTTTTGTAATATCAAAATCTTTTACGTGAATTGAAAAAATTGTGATTGTTTGTAAACAACTTACCGGTGATTAAATTCATGCATGAGTTGTTTTTTTTTCTCCTTCA
This sequence comes from Uloborus diversus, assembly GCF_026930045.1. Classification (NCBI taxonomy): domain Eukaryota; kingdom Metazoa; phylum Arthropoda; class Arachnida; order Araneae; family Uloboridae; genus Uloborus; species Uloborus diversus. The sequence continues at coordinate 153,046,327 of NC_072732.1, read as the reverse complement.
CGTAGGTAATAGTATTTCATAATAGTTCATCTCATAATTATGTCCTTTATTGACTTTTATTGAATTGGGGCTAATGATAATGAGCCGCTTGCAAAAGACATTGAATAAAACTGTTCATTATGCTAAAGATTCGTGCATCTAAACAATTGTTTTTTAAATTGCTGAAGTTAGCATTATATTCTTTCCCGCTGAACTCAATGTCAGAATTAAAAAGTATTATATAAAATAGAAAGATAAAAAAAATCTCACAGATTTTTTCTCTAAATGAGAAAATTAAAACGTCCTTTGATTTGATGCTTAGTGGAATGGTGTTTGGTGTTTTGGAAAGAGCTGTAAGTCATTTTGAAAACAATTATTGTTTAACTCAATGTAAAAGCATTATAAATTAACCAATGTTTATTAAATACTTTGTACAGTCGATTTGCAACAATGGATGCAGTTGAGAAATTTGTTTTATGTCCTACTCTAGATGAAGTCTTGACAATTAGCATATTTGATATCTTCAATTTGTTGCAAGTGCATTTTTTCGAAAAGTCACAATTGCAATGAATGTCTAAAAAAAAATTGCTTTAGCATTTTTTACAAGCCAGAAAATTTTTCCGTCATACTTTTTTTTGTACGTGTTGTCCGGCAAATCCCACGAGCGATGTCGCCAATGACAACTAAACAAAATACCCCATATAGTATAATACATAAATGGAAAAAAAGCACTAGATTCTACTACTAAATTTGTTCAGGAGTGCCCTTTCATCTAGAAGCACCCTGCCTTTTTTTTTTTTTAGGCTGGGAGAAGCACAAATTTAGAACAAGGGTCTTCAAGCTATAGCTCAAATAGAATGCAAGAGAGGGGCAATGGGAGTGATAACCCCCTCCTTGAGCGGAGATAAAGGAACTGTCCTGCTGCATATTTTAGATTTTGAAGTTCTGAAACATAGTTTTATACGATCTTATGATCTTATATGATGTTAGGAGAAAAATGCTCTCCCTTGGAATTGTTTTGGAATTGAAGTGTTGAATATGTAATTGTAGCCCATTGCTTTTACACTTTCTACAGGATTTTTTTTGAAAATTAAACTCTATTAATCTTATTTTAGACCACGATATTAGAGGAGGTTGGGTGCTCTCCTCTGGAAAATTTTCAAAATTTGGTACCAAAAACCCCATTGTAAGACCAGGGTTTGCCAATATAAATTACAATATAAGATATTTATTTTGAAAATATCATGATACTTTAATTTTTAATTTTTTGAAGAATGACATTTTGTTATATAAAAATTAAATGCATTAATCGAAACATATTATTTAATTATTAAAAATAACAAAAAGTAATATTGTATTATATAACATATTGATATATCATGAATATAATGACAATATAATATTCCTACTTTATTTTCTATTCATATAATTATAAGTAATGTAAATATTGAATTGGTCAGGAAAAAAAAACACCTTATGGATATGTAGTGTGGATTGACAAGGGCATACATATTTTTTATTTCTGGAATGTGTAAAATTCATAAAAGTAGTTAACCAAAGCAAAATGAGCGAAGCATTTGATGCTTAAATAATTCAATTAAAGTTAATAAAAATGTATCAGTTATGCTGTATTTTATTTCTAATAGATTAAATTATCATATTTTACAAATGATTGTAAATATCACTCATTTAAATGCCAGTCAACGCAAGTAAATTTTTATATAAAATGTATATTTATGAATATAAATTATGATAGAAGCATTAATTTTAAAATTGAGGCATTTTTATACTGTAGGTAAAGCAACAACAGTGATCGGATATTTTTGAAAATATGCTTTCAAACCCTGTATATGACACTTTTAATCACATTAAGATATTCGATGGGGGTTAGTGCGAATTTTTTGTGTACTTTCTTGCTGGGAGGCTTAAATATTGCATGAGAGCAAAAACTTCTATTAATTAAACACTAATTATTTACTTAATTGTTTATATTTTTTAGCGTGATAATTTCTCCATTTTTTTTAAATAAAAAATTTTTTTTGGAAAAAAATTATGAATTTTAGGCCTAGTGCAGGATACCTAAATATTTTTCTGTTTGAATAAATATTTTTGTGGTACATCTGAGGGTAGGGGAAGGTGGGGTACCTTGGGACACTTTTTAGATAATGAGTTATTAGAAATTTTATTTTCAAACCAATTTTCACCATAGCAGCCCATGCAATTTAGACATTTTTGCTTCAATGAAAATTTATTTTACTCCATTATTTCATCTAATTAAATTTTCATAAATAAAATTAAAAAGTCATTACAATATCCCAACCTGCCCCCCTAGGTAGGGCACATTGGGATACCAGCAATTATCCTAATAATTAGAGACGTACCGAGTACTCGGTAACTACTCGGTACTCGGCATACTCGGCCAATTTACCGAGTACTCGGTACTCGGCCAAATTTTGATCAGATACTCGGCCAATACCGAGTAGTTTCCAAAAATTGAATATTGTCCAAGACAGATATTAAAATTTATAAAAAAGCACAAGCATATTTAATATTCTGCAATCATTTACAAGTCAATTTTAAATTTTGAGAATAATGAAGTTTTTAATGCTTTAATGGAATAAATCTTTATTTTAATGTCCCCAAAGTTAATAAAACTTATTTATTAAAAATCGTGCGAAAAAGGTAAGTATAGAAAATATGGAATTTTTACATTAAAAATAGATTTTTGCTACAAACAAAAATTAGTTATAAGGAATATGAAAATTCCTTTGCTTAAAAAAAAGGGAAATAAAACAACGTTAAAAGCATAGTGCAGGAACACTGCAGACACGTGTTTTGGCATTACAGGGAATTCCTTTTTCAATGCACAAAATGTGAGCTTGTAAATTTAAAGGCATCTGACAAAAGTCGGATTTTTTTCCCGAATGTCTTAACATTCTTTAGCTCACATTTTATGCACTGATAAAGACGTTCCTTGTAATGCAGAAACAGGTGTGTGAAGTGTTCCTGCACATTTGCTTTATTTGCTTTTAAAAATTATTTATGTTTGGCGGACTAGAACTAAAATAGATTGGTATAGTTTGTCTTAATTCCAACTTGATTAATCATACCTTTTATTTATTTCTTTTTAATTTTAAAAAGAATTTTTTTGTAAAATTTTTGACATAAACAAAATTTTTTAAATAATGCAAAATTAAATTTCATCCGGAGTTTAGTTTTAAAAACTTTTATATAGACAAAGAGGTCTATAATACTATTCCAATAAGTTCAAAATTGATCACGTGTGTGTCAGTAGTTCTTCTTAAAACATATTTGGTACTTTTTAACTCGGCCGAGTAGTGAAATGCCGAGTACTCGGTAACTCGGTACTCGGCCGAGTAGTGAAAGGCCGAGTACTCGGTACTCGGCTACTCGGCCAAAGTGCTACTCGGTACGTCTTTACTAATAATTATCATCTTAAATAATTGAAATCGTATTCCTAAGAAAATTTTCTGCTGCTGTTTCAAGAGCAGACGCATCAACAGCAGGGAGCTTCCTATTTTTCTTTTCTATATCTCCCCATTTCTGTTATTTTAATGTTTTAAAACTTTACCAAGGAAGAAAAATCAATTTTCTGCATAACAGTAGTCATTTTCTCAATTTTTGTTCATTTAAACTCATCAGATTTATTCAGTAAAATAAAATAGACTTTTTCTGTACTGTACACTGGTGGCGCAGCTTGGGAGTGTTCCATCCTGCCCCGCCACTGTGTGTCCCAAGCTGTCCCACTTAAGTTGTTATTATATATCAACTTTTTAAAAGTTAGACTTAGCAGCACAATACATTTTTTAACCTTAAAATTATTATAAAAGGGCAATTTTAATTCCCATATGCTGTGATTGAAATTATTTCATTTCCTACTACCACCTATCAATGCAACTCCAAACCTATCAAAACAAGGAAAATTAGATCCGTCTTTAACTGTTCATATGAGAAATTCCTGCTGCCATTGATGATGTCTAAGAGAACTAATTTCTGTTTTCAAAATTAAAGCTAAAATTCATGGTGTCCCAAGGTGCTCCACCTTCCCCTATAGTAACAGTGTTTTATCAACATGAAATTTCAATTTTCAGAAAGAAAGTTGGTTTTCGATTCGGTCTAGTGTACAAGTGCTGGTTCACATTTTCAGACATCAGTTGACATAGATCGCCATTGTTCAAATTATATAAAGCTCTTTTTACAATTGTTTTAACGGAAAAGAAAAATTATAAGAGGGTGTGTAGCTTGAAAAATTTGCTTTCATTTTTTGGAATAAAAAAGAGATGGCAATGGTCAGAAAAAAAAACAAAAAAAAAAAAAAAACAGAAAATTCTGGGAAATACACCATTTTTTCCCAAAGGGGTTTATTTCCACCAGGGAAAAAATTGAAAGTTTTGAAATTTCTAGCACAAAGTTATATATTCAGAAATTTGAAGTACACTATGGACCCGGTAGCAGAAACTGGGAGAGGAGATGTGAGATGTGCCGTGCTTCGCTGATTTTTCAGAGGCCTGCAGATAATTTTACCAAAGAACAAAAAGAATAAAAGAAAAAATAAATAAAAGAAATACAACTTGGCAAAGATCCTTTCTAGATCATTTTTTTACTGGAAAGGCAATGGATGCTTCAGCATTTCAGCTAGAAACATAGTCGCCATATTTGGTCATTCACAAGATCAAAGTAGATAAGATGCTTAAGTGACAATTTTTTTAAAAACAAGGCAGAATCGGATGTTTTATTTAACAATAAACTAATGAAAACAACTTGAAAAGTTCAGCAAATCGTTTCTTTCTTTCTTTTTCTTTTTTTTAAAATAATTTTCTGGAGAATTGAAAAAATTTACTTACAACTTCACTTTATCCTCATTTCTTTGGACCTGGGTTGGCAAGTTTCTGCCGAGGTGGTTAAAACCACTGGTCGAAACCGGTTAAATCCGGCATGGCAAAAATCACTTTCTGCCACATTTACGGCAGAGACTGCCAAAAATTCACAATATGACAAAAAAATTAACTAATCACATACAATAGAAAATGCATGGAGAAAATAGTTAGTTGTTAACCAAAGCAATTTATATACAATATTATCAAAATTCAAAATCAAATGTTACATTGTTTGGACCCCACAGTTGCCTCTTAGAAAAGGTGGTTTAAAAAATCTAAACAGTTTCTCAATTTAATATGCACAAATGAGAAACTTTAGAATATTTCTCGAACAGAAGAGCTAGCAGGCAATGCATCAAGAAACAAGCAATGGTTGTGAAACTTCCTTTTTTTTTTAAACTGATCCACCATGTAGTAATTGGGATAATAGTAAAAATTTAATTGGAAAAATAAGTTTTGAGAAATGGCGCCTATTTGTTTTGCAAAGCTGTGATAGTAGGTACAAAATCTAACTTAATATTGGCAAGTAAAATTTGTGCACTTTCTTCTTGAAGCACATGATAATTTCAATCACAAGCAATTTTGATGAAGCATATAAGCGAGCATATTACAATCAGTAATGCCTGTTTAATTCTTTATGTCACTTCTCTTTCCTAAGCACCCATATGAATTTTCGTCCTTTGTTAGATTAATCCAAATATTTCGAGCATCTGCAATTGAAAAGTTCCCTTTCCGAACTAAATCATGGGCACTAGCATAGGATTTTATTTTTTTAAATGATGAAATAAAATTTAATTTTTTATTTTATCCGAACAAATATCCTTTAGTAATTGAGTTATTAAAGACGCTTTTAAGTTTTTGCCAGTTTCTGCCGGTTTTTACCAGCTATAACCAGTTTCTGCCACTGGCACGGCACAAACTAGTTTCTGCCGTCAGAAAGCCAACCCTGCTTTGGACGCAAAAACGCTAAAAACTTTTTCAACTACAGTGTAGACTCATGAGGATTTTTATTTTTACATTATTTTTTGCAACAAATTCAGGAATTTACTATCTTATTTTTTGGCATAGTCACTATGTTTGGTCATTCCCAAGATGTTGGTACTCAAGACTCTTTTACGTGCCTACATTTTCATAAATGGAATTGGATGTCTATTGGAATGCAACCTGTTGAAAATTATGCAACATGCCATTTTTTTTTTGGATAATTCGTAATTATTGTCTTGAAAAATGCAAAATTTTATCTTTAGAATAGTATCTTATCTTCATTGCTTTAGAGGCTAATGTGCTTGAAACTGACTATATTTCATCTAAATTCTAGTTTTTTAAAGATTTTGAATTTATTGCTACTTTTATGCAACAAATTCAAAAATTTATTTATAATCATGAATTTTTTGCATAGACGCTATGCTTGGTTTTTCGCAAGATGGAAATAGGCAAGATTATTACTTGCCTAAGTTTTCAAAAACAGAATTGGATGTTCCCCTCAACACAAACTATTGAAGATAACATAAAATGTCCAATAAATCATGTTTTTTTTTAAAATTATTTTCATGAAAAATGTGAATTATTATCTGCGTAATTGTATTTGATTCTCATTGCTTTGGAAGCTTTGCTGTAAACTAAAACATTGATCTAAAATGCAGTTTCATGCCAACTTCTCATTTACTAATTTATTTTTTATTCATTTTTTGAAAAAAAAATTCAAAAACCCTTTTTCAACTTAAATTTTACATATTTAGGTCAATAGGTATTGAATAATTGTTTTCACAGGATTTAGTTCTATTTATTTCAAAATTCAAAAACCCTTTTTCAACTTAAATTTTACATATTTAGGTCAATAGGTATTGAATAATTGTTTTCACAGGATTTAGTTCTATTTATTTCAAAATTCAAAAATCCTTTTTCAACTTAAATTTTACATATTTAGGTCAATAGGTATTGAATAATTGTTTTCACAGGATTTAGTTCTATTTATTTTCATGAAAGTAGTGAAAACTGCCCCCGCCCCCTCCCCCCTCCCTTTATACATTTAAACTCGGCGACAGTGGTGGCCACTAAGTTTTTCGGGCCAGTTGGAAAATTTCTGAGTCTTGACCTTTACAAGAGATTTGTGTATTTTATGAAAACTTAAATTAAATATAATAATAATGCTGCAGATTATTTTCAACTGCCCAAACTTGTGTCGCAGACTGGCTAGAAAGTTTCTGCTACTGGGACTTATAAACATTGAAAAAAGCACCCCAAAATATAAGATGGGTACAATTGTGAAATTTGAATAAAAGGAGTGACATCTAATATGCAAATGGTCCAAGTTCGGTGTCAATGCGCAGGACCATTTACCCTGCAGTATTCGGTACTATAGAAACTGGTGCACAGTTTAGGATTTATAAATGTTACGGTTACATCCCGATTGTTGGGAATCCTTAATCAGTAAAGGATGATAGGTAGACCAGTTTCAAAACGTCTCACAGTTAAACGAGTTTGAGAGAGGTTTGATCATCGGCATGAAAGTTGCGGGCTAGTCAACAAGCCATGTTGCTGCCCTGTTGGATTGTTCGGAGTATTGTATTAGAAACTGTTGGGGGCAGTGGACACGAGATGGGACCCACGTGCGAAAAACCAGGTCTGGAGCGACCAGGAAGACAACAAGGAGGAGGATCATGCAACAAGCGCTCGTGGATCACACTGTGACTTGTTCCACCATGCAAGCAGATGTAGGAATAGCAGTTGTTCCCCGAACCATATCTAGACATCTTGCAGAAGTGAATTTGCACTCCAAACGCCATTTTCGTGTTCCTAGTTGGTTTTGGGGTCAGATGATAACCACGCACTGGTGTGGAGGCGCCCCGGAGAAAGTACCATTCCACCTATTCTAATCGCATGACACAGTGCTCACACAGTGGGCATAATAGTCTGAGGTGCCATAGCTTATGTTACCCTGAAGACCAGTTGTGGTACATGGAACCTTAAAGGCCCAGCAGTATGTTAATGTCATTCTGCAGCCACATGTAGGGCCATTCCTAAAAGGTCTCCCAGGGGTAATTTTTCAGCAAGATAATGTTCACCTGCATACAGCTAGAGTAGCTCAAACATTCGTATGTCTTTTTGAGGCTCTTCCATGGCCAGCCGGCTCCCCGACTTGTCCCCTATAGAGCATGTATGGGATCAGCTGAAACACCAGATGTCACCAAGCATCAAGATTTAGAAGTGGCTGTTCAAAATTTGTGTCTATCTGCCTTTAGAGCAACATCAGACGCCCAATTAGCTCAATGCCAGGACGGTGTTGCGGCATGTCTTGCAACCAAGGGCAGGGGGTCAAGCCCCCCTTAGAAATTAGAACTTTCTTGCTTTTAGTACTTTTTTCTTTGTTAGTACTTTCTAAAAACATTTCTTCTCCAGCCGTTAATCAATAACTTATTATAAGCGTCAAATTTTAATAACTAATCTGCACTAAAATCAGTTTCCATGGGAAAAATATCTTGCTAAACCATGGGAAAATATCTGAGCCCCCATTACAAATTTTGCAAATGTCCTTGCTTGCAGCAAAAGCCTATGCCCTATGAACGAGCACTGTATTTATCTCATTTCTTATCCTCGATTAACTAGCTTGGATCTGTCCTAGTCCATGGTGGCAACTGGTGTTGACATTGCCCCTTCAACAGTGAGATACAGGCTTTTAGAACGTAGGTGAAAGCACGTCGACCGTACAAGAAATATAAAACATGAACTAAGAAAGACTGGGAAAAGATTTTATTTTCTGTGGTTCAGGGATTTAGATTCAGATTGGTACCACATTAATCAAGCACCCAAGTATCCACCTACACATAAAAAGATGTTTTAGGGTTGTTTCTGCTTTTCAGGGACATAATCCCTTGTTCCCGTAGAAGGAATGGTGAACAGTGCCAGCGAAGAATCTATATTGACCCAAAATGTGCATCCAACCATGTCTAAACTCCAGCCAAGCGGAGATTACGTTTTTCAACAAGATGACACGAAATCACACATCAAAGCAAATTTTTAATTTATGCTCTAAAAACAAACTTAGTGGATTGGCCCGGAAAATCACCAAGCTTAAATCCGATTGAAAATTTGTGGGTTATTGTTAAAAAACGTCTTCATAAATTTGACAGTACTAAGATGGAAAAGCTAACTCTGGTTAATTGAGTTACGACCTTGACAATGATTACCTCTTTTTGGGGAGTTAGGTAAAAAAGAAACGTTTTATTGGAGCTCATTCAATTTAAAATATTTTTGCAAAAATACTACAAAAGTATACTGAAAAATTACCTATTATCCGGAAAAGAGGTAAACATTATCAAAGTCACACCTCAACAATATGGAACTATACTACCGGTTATCAGAAGATTTACGAAAAATGTGATGACAGTGTGAAAAAAACAAAGCTGCAACTGGCCAAGGAAACCTCCAAAATCCCCCTTTCACACCCTCCTCTCCGTCCACACCAAGTCCGATTTCTGTTCTGTGATTTAAAAACAAAAGTTTTTAACAGACTCTTGAAGAAGAATTTTTCATTTAAAACTTCTAGCCATCGCATTTAAGTCAAAATAGAACGTATCTGTGAACTGTTGCAAGTATTTTTTATTCACAAAAATGGGCCTTTGGCTGGAATGAATGAACTAGTTATTTCATACAAATCAGTCGTTGCAATATCTTGCTGCGAAACTGCGCTTTTTTCCTATCATTCTAGTGCTTTCGATGTCTGATTGCTTGTGTTTGTCTTTTAAACGACCTTCAATTAAATTATCATAACTCCCATTCTCGATCGTTGATCTCGAAGATCAGGAATAAAACAAAAAACAAAAAAAGCATTTTGTTAGACGTAATCTTTTAAAAACTTCCTGCCTCGTCTCATGCATGAAACATCGATTTTATTGTAATTTCATCAATAAGATCAAAATGAATATTTTAAAAGCTTGATCCAGTCGCGGATTTTTTTTTTTTTGGTCAGTTGTATATACAAGATTGTAAATGGATAAGGCTTGTTGACTCATTATTTTATTCATATATTATGTGGGATTATTCTGGCTGTCGTTTTTTATTACTCTTAATTTTTCAACTGATTTTTATAGACAAAGGCGGATGTAGAAATTTTTCGAGGAAGGGGCGGATTAAATGTCCTTTACTGCGTATCCTGGTTTGCAAATGTTCACCACAACTGTCTCGGACTTCCAATTCTAAAGCATTTCTTGGAGAAAGCATCAATCCTCTCTTCCCCTAACTTTATCAAAGATCGTCTAAAATTCTTTTTTTTTTTTGAAATTCAATATTGAAAATTTTCCAGTGGAGTTCCCTTGAGTCTGTCTTTTCTTTTGGATCTTTTAAGAATTATTTTTTTTTGTTGCATCTTGTTTATGCTCGGATGCGAGTTTCCTAACCTCACAGTTCGTTCACAGAATATCATAAGTTTTAATTAAAGTACTAGTCTACAATGCAAAACATTACAAGTCCCCCCCCCCAAAAAAAAACCCGTTATTTTAACGAGCCCTTAGTGACTTCAGAGAGTAGATGGAAGTGGGGGCGTTTCGAGAGAACTACCTCGAAAAATTTCTGAAGTGAAGCCTTAAAAATGAAATTTTAGAGTTGTTAAGGGAAGATGAGGGGCTTTCCCACCTGTTGAACATTGTTAAATTAAAATTTCTAATTTCCGAAATTTATTTAAAAATTGAAAAACTATGCAATTGTGGTTACGTGTAGGTGGGGTTAGGGGGCTCTTAACCAAGATTTTTAATTTTAAATTTAAGTCTTAAAAACGCATTTTTGGCTATCTTTGATGGGGTTAGGAGAAGAGGGTCAGGATTCAGAGGCTCTTCCCAAAAATGTGTTGATGTTGAAGTTATAGAAACGTAAATATAGTCTATTTGCTGAGATATTAGGATATGGGGGAGGGGATACTCTCGGTAAAGCTTCGAAATTGAAGCCCAAGAAAAACATTTTATTGCTATGTTTGGTGATTTTAAAGGGATGGGGTTCGAAGGTTCTCAGAGAAAATTTTTCGACATAGGGTCAAAAAAGGTACGGGATGGAAGATTCGGGAGTTCTCCGATTTAAAATAGATTTTTCAGCTATCTTTGACACACGTAGGAGGGAAACGCGGAAATTCCGTACTGGAAATACCTTGAAAATATTGTTTCCAAAGCTCACTTTAGGCTATATTTGTACCAGTTAACACTCCGTCGGACGCTTTAAAGTCCTTTTAAAAAGTTGAAGTTATCTTTGGGGAAATAAGGATGGGAATTGGAGATTGAGTGCTCTCTCCCGGAAAATTTCCAAAACTCAAAGCCGAAAAACGTAATTTTAGGCTCTCTTTGGTCAAGGGGGTTCATCTTCATTCTTCTGGTAGGGGTTTAAGCTCCTTAGCTCCCCCCATGGTTGCGCCACTGCCAGTTGATAAGTCTTATTTGCAGCATTCATTTCATCATCATTAAAAAAGAATGGCGAGGGAAGTAGGTGCACATGAAACATAAATGAAAAAAAAAATAAAGCTGTTGAATATCGATCAAAAAGTGAACTAACATTGCAGGTTAATCGAGCGTTTTGTTACCCCCAACCTTTTTAAATCAAAGGTGAAATAGTAAATTTTTTGGAGACGAGGCGGGCCAACAAGTTCATTTCAGTTCAGATGGTTTAGTCAGCGCCCACTCCCCTCCCCCCTCTAGCAACATCCAAGAGTTTTTTTTCATTAGTGCTTAGTAGCGTAGGCGTATCTTGGATTCACGTTCGGGAGGTACAAGCCAAGAAGCAACAAGATGGCTGTTTTTAGCTTACTCCCCCTCCCCCCAGTGTGAGTTTTTCTAGGCGAGGCAAAGACTTGACGCGGCCGCCCTTATCCATCTTGCATCAATTTGTTGTATTATAATTTAATTTTATTTATACAAAAAAAAAAAAAAAAAAAAAAGAGTAAATTTGCAAAATGCAAGATAAGTTTAACACTGAGAACTTTATGTACAATTTTTTGCTTCAAGGAAAAGACAGCTACAAAAGTTTTAAAAGCTGTCCCTTTTTAGAAGAAGGACTTGGGGGAAGGGGGATCTTAATCGGTGAGGCATTTAACTCTTTGATCCCTCTAATGACGGGCTTGCACTCAAATAAAAAAAATGCTTTTTTGGTTTAGGACAGTTGCATTGGATTAAGACTTCTAAAAAAGGTAAAGGAAAATATACATTGTAACGTATCTTGTCAACGTATAAGGTGCCAAAAGACAACATTGACAAATAAAATATTTTTAAAAATCAAAAATTTGTAATTTTGGTTTTAATTCGCAAAAGTTTTTGGTTTATTGTTAACTAGTGGTACCCGCACGGCTTTGCCCGTAGTAGAAAATTAAAAGGTCATTTGGTTCGCCTGTATATTTACAAATAATGGATGATGAATTTCTCGCCAATTTGCTATATTCATTTGCTTGCCCTTGTCACGGTTCCACGTTATAATAATTTCGTAATTTATTCGTCCACGTTGTGATAATTTGCTCGGTAAAATTTTCTTAAAAATTCGAATAGAAAAAGAACAAAATCGAAATTTCGAAAAATCGCTTAGAGGTGCACACTTCCATGCTACAAACTAATTTTGTACCGAATTTCATGAAAATCGGCTGAACGGCCTAGGCGCTATGTGCGTCACAGAGATCCTGACAGAAAGATACCCAGACAGAGATACTTTCAGCTTTATTATTGGTAAAAATCATATAGAATTTGCCAGAAGTTCAGTTCAAACCTTTTTTTTTATTAAATTTCCACCTATTCAGAAAAAGGAAAAAAAAAGTCATTAATATTTATTATGTTATGTTCATGTCAGCGAGATTCAGCAAAACAAATCAAAGCGCAACTATCCTTTGCCCTTGTTTTCGTTTTGGCTGTCGTCCAATCGGAAGAAAACAAGAGAAGCTCTCAATGAATTTTCAAATAAGGTCTCGCAGTAATTTTTTTACAAAAAAAAGAAAAAAAAAAGGAAAGAAAGAAGAGAGCATATAAATTATAGTAAAAAATGTCGTGGGCTGATTCTGAGACATTCGGCTTTTAACGAGCTCATTTTCTATGAAAGTGAATTACATATTTCCAGGGTTCGCCGATATATATATATATATATATATATATAGGTTATTCTTCAAAAAGTTTAACTTTTCAGTCACACGCCTTTTACAGCAAAAACTTTAATGAGCAATTCATTTAACAATGCTTTTTAAATTCATCAAAAATATATCTATTTAAGCCTGCCATTAATTTTTTAATGATAGTTTTTATTTTAGTATATTTTTGGTTCATAATATGTGAATTCTCACCTCCGTGGCATGTCACACGCCTTGTTTTACTGTTTATGTTGTTTAATTAAAAGTATATACTAATTTATTATTCCTTTCACAATGGTCTCAAATACTAATTGTTTAGGTACATTTAATTTTTTAACATTGTGTTGTAGTTCATTTTAGTAGTATAAGGAGTCATGTCCCACAATAAATTCTCACCAAATGCGATTCCTCATTAACACGTGGCAGTAATGACATCAAATTTTATTTTTCACTAGTGGTACCCGCACGGCTTTGCCCGAAGTAGAAAAACTAAAAGATCTTTTGGTTTGCCTGTATATTTACAAATAATGTATGGTGAATTTCTCACCAATTGGCATGCCAATGATACGGTTCCACGGTGTGATAGTTTGGTAATTTACTCGTCCATCTTATGATAATTTTGCTCGGGAAAATGTTCTTAAAATTGGAATAGAAAAAGAACAAAATCGAATTTTTGAAAAATCGCTTCGAGGTGCACACCCCCATGCTACAAACTAACTTTGTGCCAAATTTCGTGAAAATCAGTCGAACGGTTTAGACGCTATGCGCGTCACAGACATCCACACAGACAGAGATCCAGACAGACTTTCAACTTTATTATTAGTAAAGATGATGATCTCACCTCCGTGACAGACCTTATCAATGTCATTATTTCTGAGGTAAAACTAAATGGTGGAGGGGAAATACATAAATGTTAGGCATTCTACTAAAATTAAATTGCCAATATATTCTCAAATTTACTAAATACCATTTATTAACACAAATTTGAACTGAAGGATAAGTACTAATTAAGCCGTAATTTAATTAAAAGAGCTTAATATTAGATTCTCACTAATCATTAAAAAGCTCATTGTTTGCACAATTGACAAAATTATTACTTTGATATTCAATTGACCTTGATTTTTAAACATTAAAAATTTATTTTATTATTATTATTACCTTGAACAAGGCATTTTTTAATTTTTTTATTTGTGAGTAAAATAATTGAAACTTAGCTGGGCTATTGTTTATGGTTACTTCTAGTAGATAACACTTTCATGTAAGAATGAAAAAAAAAATAAATAAAAAATAAATAATAAATAAATAAATAAAAATAAATAAAAAAATAAAATAATCATTTGAATTTTGACATCTGGGGAATTCAAATTATGTTTTTCGCTATCACGTGCATGTAAGCGTTTGTGTCTGTGTGCAGGCATGAGTGTGCGGGTATGTGTGTAGGTGTGTAGGTAGGTATGTATGTGTGGGTAGGTGTGTATGTATGTGTGTGTAGATGTGTGTATGTATGCATGTGTGCGTAGGATATAGACACAACCTGGAGACTGTTTTCGCTAGAGGAGCAGCATCGGGAGGGGGCCGGTCGACGGTGGTGCTGACGGAGGGAAAATAAAATCATAGGAACATCAAAACAGTCAAATGAGAACAATAAGCAATCGTGATTGCTCAAAAAAAAAAAAAAAGGGTTCGAAACTAAAAAATATTTGCTCTCAAAAGTTACATTTTTTGTAGAATTACCCATATCCGATATTTATTTTGAAAATATCATGATATTTTCAATATTTTTTTTTACCTATGGTATTTTCAAAGAAAAAAGTATATTAATTATACATCATAGTAATATTGTTGATTTTTTATTAAAAATAACCAAAAAGTTATGTACTGTGTTTTTCTGATGTAATATCATCATTAATATAACAAAGTAATATAATAATCCTTTTTTACGTGTGTTTTATATTCAGAAAATTATAAGTAATGTAACAATTTTAACTCATTAAAAGTGCCAAATTAAATTTTAAGCATTGATCAGGAAAAAAAAAAGAAAATGTCTTATGACTGTGCACAGACTAATGCATATTATTTATTTCTGATGAATCATATAACTGTAAAAGTAGCTAACAGAAGAAAAATGAGTAAAACAGCTAATGCTAAAATTTACTCCATTAAAATTGATAGAAATGTAAAATGAAATATTAGATACAAATAATGAAAGAAATATTTATTTTTAATCTACATATTGTAATCATAACATAAGAAAATCAAGAATGATTTGAGGTTGCATTACTATTTTGTAGACTTTAGTTTGTGTTGATTGAAAATATCGGATATATATACTATATATATATCAAAATATCGGATATTTTCTGTATTTTCGAAAATGTCATGATTTTTCCAAACCCTGCATATTTTAGAACTATGTACTATGTTTCCGTTTGTGTTTAAAACTGACGAATAAGTTAAAATTCTTCGAGAAAAGTAGGAGAACCAATAGTGTAGCAGCGGAATATGTTTCTTCGGGTGGGAAGGGGTTATTACCAGTGGCGTACATAGCACTCCTGCGGAGGAGAGGGCGCACGCTTTGAGGGGGGGGGGGAGAAAAAAAAAAGAAAAACACAAAGTTAAAAATTAAAAAAAATTCTTATTTAGGGGGAGGGGCGAACTTCCCTTTCGCTACGCCAAGTTAGTTCTTCCGACTTAAAGTTCAGTATAACAAAAATTCTGTCGACCTGCTAGTTTCTCTCGAGTTAGCCAATTTTTTTTAGCAAATGTGCTCATATTTATTTTCGCCTGAAATTATAACTTGTCACAAAAGTTAGAAACTGCAAGAATTGAAAGACCTTTTGCGTTTTCATTCAGATGTGAAAAATTTTATTTGTGTGAATAAAAACGAAATACATATTTAAAAAAAATCAGTTCTTACTTAAGGAGATTTTTATGCATATTCTGATGATTTTATCGTGTACATAATCTGGGCCCTTTTTATATGAATAAATTATACAAGATTTTTCTGCATAAAAAAGGTTGAAGGCCTTCTGTTAATAAATTCTACGAGCCGAGCGCAATGCAGCATATCAAGCGAAATGGAACTACCATTGGCATTCACCGTAATTGTTATTTGGTAGCTTGCCAAAGAGTCAAGGATTTCTTCATGCGTTAGAATTTCCTAGGTTGTCGGAGTGATTTTTCTTGGATTGCAAAGTTTTTAAACTGAACTTACGTAGGAGTTGCAACCGCCCTCTCCGCCCTGGGGCGGACCTAGAGAAAAGCCATGCCCCCTCCCAAAACCTTGTGGGTTTAAAAAAAATTTTTAAAGAAAAAACTAAGAAAATATTATGAGGAAATAACAGAATTCAACACATGAGATTTACCAGTGGCGTCGCTACGGGGGGGGGGGGGTCCTCCCCGGGCTTCATCCAAAGTGAAATTGCAACTGTTTGCAAAATATGAAGTTAAAACACATTTTTAAGACTACAAATTTGAAAATTTTTCCCGGGGGGGGGGAGTACCGCAACTTACCGCCCGGATGTCACCCATGCGAGGTACGCCACTGGTTTCGCTTCAAAAGAAATTTAGGGTTTGCTTGGGACTGGGTTCACGGATATATCAGTCGATATATACATCATGATATATATCCAATATTTATTTTGAAAATAGCATGATATTTTGATATTTTCGATATTTATTTTTTTTTCCATTACAGTATTTTCAATATAAAAATTATATTAATCATAGTATTACTGTTTATATTTGAAAATAACGAAAAATTTATGCACTATATTTTTGTGATGTATTAACTCATCATTAATATAATAAAATAGTATAATGTAACAATTTCATTTCAGATATAAAAGTGCTTAATTAAATATTAAACGTTGGTCAGGAAAAAAAGAAAATTTCTAATGACTGCACCGACTAATGCATTTTTTATTTTTGAATTATATAACTGTAAAAGTAGCTTAGCAGAAAAAAATGAGTAAAACAACTAATGCTAAATTAACTCAATTAAAATTGATAAAAATGTAAAATGAAATATTAGATATAAATAATGAAACAAACTTTAATTTTAGGTGTACATATTGTTATACTAATAATATAAGAAAATATAGAATGATTTTAAGATGCATTTACTATTTTGAAGACTAATTTGTGTGGATTGAAAATATCGGATATGTATCAAAATATCCGATATATATCAAAATATCGGATATTTTTGAATATCATTATATTCTCGAACCCTGGCTGCTGGCTCGGGGGAGAAATTACATCCCTCTCCTCGAAACAAAACTATTTTACTTCTAAACTTTTGTGTACATCATTTCTTGATGCCAACTTTAGACACTTGAACGACCTATAAATGCTGCTGTCCTCTGATTACATTATTGCTCACAAGACAAGGGATCCTAAGTTTGCGTTTTATGGCTTCAATTTCGAAACTTTTCTGGAGAAGAGCCATTTATTTCTATGCTCCTCCACATCACAAATAGCACGAAAGGTAACTAAACATTGATATCTTTTTCTGCAAAGCAGTAAATTACACATAAGAATTTTTCGGTAATAACCTTATTTTAATTGTTATAAATTCACCCTATCTCTGTTGTTCTTTCAACATTCGAACTAGATGTAAAAACTTGAAGATGGTCTGAGGCGGTGAATTTTCGGAAAAATCATTGAACCGCCACTGTTTGAGAAGTGACCATTAAGACAAACATCCAAAGAAAGTTTGTTAAATTTCGAATGGCCCCTCCCAAAAATGATCGGCTAGATCTGCTACTGCCCCGCCCCCCCTTCCTTGAGAAAAATTTTTTTTTGCATCATTGATTTCAAAAAAAGCGATGCATATATATTTTTATTTTTTTCGCGCAGATCTTTCGTGTTTTTAAAGTAAATTAAGCTAAATAAATAACTAGTTCTGCTTGTGCTAAAAAATTAAGAGGGAAAAAGCTTTTAAAAAACACAAATTAACGGAAATTGACACGTATTTTGGGGCTAAAGGAAACTTTATCATCTCTGAAATATCCCAGCTTATGAATGTCAAGACGTCTTGTTGTTGTAAAAGTTTGAAACTTTTTTTAATGATTATGCCGCCACTTGTTGATTATATCATTGATATACGCCATCACGTGTCCACGTACTGTTTGATATTTTAAACCGAGACCTTCCTCGAATTTGCGCATGCGTCAGGTCTCTTCCGATTTTATCAAAATAGGGGAGATATTGATGAGAGACATAACGAATGGGAGGGGTTTTATTTATTTTTGTTTCGTTTTGTTTTCCGTTGGATTCGTTTATTTGAAGTGTTGGTTTGAGTTGAGACTTTTTTTTTTTTTGTTACTCAAGCTCTCACCCCTTTTTAAAATAGAACCGTTCAACGGTGCTAGTCGCGGCTTTCGAGGTCGGACAGTACCAGCTACGCAAACTAGCTTTGCCAGATTGGGGGAAGAAAGAGCTTTTAATTCAGATTTTAAATCAATTATTACTTTTTCGTAATTTTAGTTGTGTGGCACTATTATTGTCGCTGGTGAGCGAGACATGTTTTAAGCATATATTTTACTATGATGCGTTTGTAAACATTTTATACACTAAACGTTAGTTTGTTTGGTCAATTTAAAATTCAACAAAATGGAACATATTGAGTTTGAGTCAGTTGATAGTAAATGATATTGCGTTTTTGTATTTTACTTCGCCAAGAAATTTCGTTTCTTTTTACTCTTGCTTGGTAACATTTACTACTTCCTTCGAAGAGCAGGCATTTTCCCCACTTGGACGTGCAAAGCAATTTGAAATCGACGTTTCGAAAAGTTTTAAAAGAATGGGTGAGGGTAGAGGCGTGCACAGAAATGTTGAGGCCTGTCACAAATGACTTTTATGGGCATCTACCATATTGTGTACTCACCACGTCCCAACATATATTTCACCCCTCATATTAAAAATCTTGGGCCCCCTTTAAGCTCGGGCCCGGGACAACTGGTATCCCTTCTCCCCCCCCCCCCCGTGAACGCCCTTGGGTGGAGGGAGTTGCTCTGATAAGAGGAGAATCTTTATTTTACAGTCGTAAGTTTTTCTCAGAAATTCACGAGTAAGAATGTCTTCATTGTTTTACGACTAAATTCTTTACCGAATTCGCAGTTGAAAGTTTCTTGCGTTTTCTTGTTTGAAGAAGTTCATCACAAGATATGCATAGAAAATAGAACGAAGTAGAAGATAAGTCGAAGCGTTTGGCGATTAAGAGAGAGAAAATGTGAGAGATTCTGTAGTTATCCAAGTGAAATAAACTAGAAAAATTCTCACAACGCTGACAATGAATCAATGAAGTTGGAATGAAACCAAGACGCTTCGAATTGAATAATAAAAATGCAAAAAGAAAACAAAATGTTTTCACTTCCTTATTCTTTACCATTCTAGAAGTTTTGAAGGTTATAAACACTTATACAAATGATTACCATAACTCGAACAGTCAACAAAAACTTGGAACGGAAAATTAATCGAGCTGCTGATTAAACAAAATACGAGGTAAACAGCTTAATTACTCACTAGTGGCTTAAATTTATAGCCACGTGCTGGAAAAAAAAAAGAAATTCTCCGGAATATAATGTTGGTTCAAAATAGAAATCTGATTTTTATACACTCAAACCTGCTATTCTGTGATTTTTTTTTTTTTTCTTGTGCGGTACTATGAAAATTTCAATCAGATTGGGACTCAATGTGGTTGTTTCTATCAGTCAAAAGTTCTCTTATAGTCACTGAAGTTGACAGAGCTGTTTACCTCGGTTCCAGGATACGATAATAAGAAGCGAATTATTATAATAAAGAAAAGTACATTTTCGAATACAGTTGGCTCTCTGTTTAACGACGCTCTATTTAACGACTTCCTCTATTTAACGACGATTTTTTGTGGTCCCTTGAAAGTCGTTAAACAGAGAGCCAATTGTATATATATATATATATATATATATATATATATATATATATATATATATATATATAAAAGGGATGCGCCGGATAGTGATTTTGCCGGATACCGGATATCCGGCATTTCGATTGCATCATGTTCGCATATTTTTCTACAACGCCGTTTCAAAACAATAAATCAAACTTGTTCCACATATCATTTCTTTAAAAACATGTTAAGTACATTCAAATGTATTTTTTTAGAGCCTCTATATTTTAATTTAGGAATTGTGCTATATATAAAATGAAACATTAAAATATTGTTTTATTTCGACAGATTTTTTCGAAAGAGACAAACTTTCGGCAAAAATTCATTCTGTATGTAATGTACACATGGTTTAAACTTTTAATTATTCATAGTTGAAATCTTAAAGGTCGTATAATGAGTCGTATTTGTTATTAGATTTGCATGACGTGTAGAAATTTTTTTTAACTTCACCATAAAGTAATACTTTTTCTTGTTTCCAATTTAGAAATAACAAAGAATAAAACTTTGCTTTGAAATCATTTTTATTACAGATAATACACGTGTAAAATTTTTCTAACATACAAGTTAAAAAAGAAAATATTAAAACAGGGCCAGTTTGACTCAAAAAATAAATAAATAAACTTAAATAATCAACTTAAAATTTTACTTTAATTCCAGAAATAAAGGTGCATTTTCTCTAAAGATGCAAATTAGCATTTTAAATACAGGGATGCCCCCCCCTAAGAACAAGGGAACACCCCCTAAAAACCATAAATACCCCCGAAAAGAAAATACCTCTAAAACACCCCCCCCCCCTTAGGTGGGCAACCCAGTTAACAAATTAATAAACTTATGCTAAAATAATCAACTGAAAATTTTACTTTAATTCCTGAAAACAAAGATTCACTCTCTCTAAAGATGCAAATTCGAATCTTAAATACAGGGGCGCCCCCCTAAGAGCATGGGCCCACCCCCTAAAAACCATAAATACTTCCTTCCCCAAATAGAAGAAGAGCCCCCCAAAAGAGAGAAAAATACCCCTAAAACATCCCCCCCCCGTAAATAATCAAAAATCATGAAGCAAAACTATGATGTCATCAGTTTTAGTTTAGATCTAAACCAAAACTTAATTTGTCTGTGTTTTGCTGCGTCTAAATGCAAAGCAAAAGTAATAGAAAAAATGACAAGACTATAAATTAAAACTGAAAAATAAAATAAAAAGCTCTCTCCGTTTTTTCTTTATTTATATTTTTAGTTCATACAGAGATTATTTGAAGCCTAAGAATTCGAATTTCACTTGCCCGATCTGCCACCCTCCCTTCTCCTTCCTCTAAAATGTGTAATGCTTTCAATCAAATGAATTGTACGTTTTCTGAGATTTTTTTTTTTTTTTTGGATGGTTTTTTTTCCAGGTAGATTTCAACCCATTTTTACGGAAGTGGAATAATTTAAAAAAGGGGGAGAAAACTTTTACGGATAACTCAAAATGGAAAAAATACAAATGCAACACAAAATTTTGGATATAAATGAATGCAATGAAAGGATTTTAGCATGTGTAGAAATATACAAGCAAATATAATTTCGAAAATAGTTCGTTTGTACAACTGCGCGCGCTGGGTACAAGCACCGACTACGTCATTGGTCACTACATATTGGTTTCTTGATAGTTCTTTCAAAGAT